>NW_015176479.1:183702-189423 GCF_001447785.1 Gekko japonicus
GAAGGAAGGAAGGAAGGAAGGAATCCAGTTTGGTGTCATGTTAAGGGTGAAGAATGCGGGGTTCACCTTTCTTCCTCCCCACATGATTTCACTGATCAAACCAGACTCCCTTCCCTAGATGGCTAGGAAAATGGAAGAAAATATACTCTCTTTCGCTTGTCTTTTCCATTCCAAAGTTACTGCATGCAAGGGAAGGGAGAAGGGTCTATGGCTCTCCCTCCACCCTGTCTATTCACCATGCCCAATACTCACGCTCCTGATAATGAGAGTTCTACACGGCTCTCTCCAAATTTCTCTCCTTCCTCTCTCTCGAGAAAGCCTCCTGATTCATATAATGTTCCTATTAGAGAGTGGGATTGTCTCTCTAGAGCCCAATCTTATATTGGAATCAGAAGCCATTAAGATACCTGGGACAAAGCGAAGAGATAAATGGCCAGGGGTGCTCTTTCCATCTTGGTAATCACGCTTCTTCCTTGGAAAAAGGTACCCTGCACAAAGGTCAGGTTATCCTGTTCTTATCTGTCTTTCAGGGACAAAACTTGTCTCTTGATGCCATGGATTATTTCAGATTTTCTGTCTATCTCTGAGAAAGGCCCAAGGGATCGGATAGGTGGGTGACTCCATGATGTTTGGTAGGCAGTGAGGTCTCAAGAAGTAATAATGCCGGTTTGTTTGCATTGTGCAATTTGGAGAAACTCGGCTCTCCAAGGGGAAAACAAAATGGAATAAAAACATCAGCGTTCAGCAAAGGAACTTTTGACATCAGTTGTGCACGAGGATACCGCAGGTGTCCTTGGGAAGGCCTCCTTCCCTTTCTAAGTGGGTTTAAAACAATTAGTTCAGCAGCATCCAAAGTATCCACTCGCGATATTACTTTATGCAAAATGTTAAGACTTTGCCTTGTGCGAGGCCACCCGCAACGCTTTCCGTTCCGCCTGTATTTTCATGGCATTTAGCTGAAGTGTATGTTTTACATTTTTTTTTAATTTGAAAACTATAGCATGGCTAAATTGCTGAGCACCCAAATAACATAAGCATGCTAATGACATGTAATTGACTCCAATTCCCCCGAGGCGGCTCGGGTACAACTCTCCCGTTAAGTTTCCGTGGAATAAAAAGCATCCAATTATCCAAACTACCACTTATTTCACATTCATTATCCACCCTGTATCTATCGACGGGATCAAGCTTCATTCCGTCACGCTCCATTTCATTGTCCTCCGTGCCTGCTTCCATCTCCCCTCCCCCCTTGTATGACTGAGTGGGAGGCGGGTCGCTGATTGATACCTGTGCATGACTCCTTGGGTAAAAACACTCACGTTCATCCTCCCCGTAGGTGCATGACTCCTTGGGTAAAAACACTCAATGTGCCTCACGTTCATCCTCCCCGTTGTAACTGAGAATACTGTTGCCAAAACTGCAAGACGAATAAAAAGTAAACCGATCCAACCTGCTGGGAGAACTGACTGTCCTGGTAGTTCTCGGGGCAAATTTGGATGCAACAGTGTTCCTTGGAGCCAAATTTTCTTGGGGATCTGTAGCTGGATCTCTCGATGGGTAATTTAGCTGCAACGAGCAGCCACGGGGAGCACAACGTGACAACGGAGACTGCACGGTTTCCCTGACTAAGAAAACATGATTGTGGTGTTTCCTCACCAGTTCCCTGAACTATTTTTCACCCTGCTGGGGGGCGGGGGAGACAAGCTACCACATAAGCTGTATTTTTAAAACTTACAAAGACTTAAAGCAGCTATGGGGGCGATTTTGATAAGGGCAATTTTGATAAGGTGGGAGTTGGGGTAAACCTTTATATATGCATGCAGGGCTCTTTTTGTAGCAGGAATTCCTTTGCATATTAGGTGTAAAAGGTAAAGGTAAAGGGTTCCCTTGCTCGATAGCCAGTCGAATCCGATTCTAGGGTTGTGGTGCTCATCTCCATTTCAAAGCCGAAGAGACAGCGCTGTCCGAAGACGTTTCCGTGGTCATGTGGCCAGCATGACTAAACACCGAGGCGCACGGAACGCTGTTACCTTCCCATTGAAGTGGTACCTTCAGTAAAGGTAAAGGTTCCCTTGCTTGAAAGCCAGTTGAATCCGACTCTAGGGTTGCGGTGCTCATCTCCATTTCCAAGCCGAAGAGCCAGCGCTGTCCGAAGATGTTTCCGTGGTCATGTGGCAGGCATGACTAAACACCGAGGCGCACGGAACGCTGTTCCCTTCCCACCGAAGTGGTACCTATTTATCTACTTGCAATTTCTTGCTTTCGAACTGCTAGGTTGGCAGGAGCTGGAACTAGAGACGGGAGCTCACTCCGTCATGCGGCACACTCGGGTCTCGAACTGCTGAACTACCGACCTTCCACAGCCTGCAGCTCAGCGTCTTAACCACTTGAGCCACCACAGCTCCATATATTAGGCGACACACCCCTAACGTAGCCAATCCTCCGAGAGCTTACAGCAGCCCCTGTAAGAAGAGCTCTGTAAGCTCTTGGAGGATTGGCTGCATTAGGGGTGCGTCACCTAATATGCAAAGGAGTTCCTGCTACAAAAAGAGCCCTGTTAAATAATTACCATTATAGAACAGATTGCAACAGCTAGATTCTAGTCCAGTAGTACCTTAGAGATCAACAAAATTTTGGGGGTATAAGTTTATACCCCCAAAATCTCATTGATCTCTAAGACGCTACTGGACTTGAATCTAGTATTTCTACTGGAGACCAACATGGCCAGCCTCTGAAACTATCTTCATAGATTGCAGCAGTTATCAAACATGAATAAAATGCACATCTGACGCACGCCAACAAAATCCACCAGAATTCTCAGCGAGATGTTGAACGAACAACCAGATGCAGCGGAAAAACAGAATGCATAGAGCAAACGGATAGCTCCATTTTGCCTGCCCCCTTTTATGACGCCTCGGGATCGGCCAGGCCTGTAAGGAATACCCAGAATCCAGTTCTCTGCCTTTTGTATGATCAACAGAGCAACGTCTGGTGGGATCATTTGATCTTTTCGATCCTCACTCACCTGCCACTGCACGAGGACGGAGGATGTCGTGTGAGGGGTCACCGATACAGAGTTTGGAGCTTCACCTGGAACTGGAAGAGACAACCCCCCCCCCCAAAGTATATAGAGTGAGGAAACAAGCAGAAAATACATTCTTTCTGTTAAAATCCCTTGCTCTCCCCATACCATTTTCAGGGCGCACCTCTGCTGCCTAGTGGTGAAAGGAGCGGGTGAGAGCCTCGGTCTCCGGAAGAGGCCTGCTGCCTAAGCCTGCATTCAGCCTCTATCCTACCTGTGCAGCAAACTCACAGAATGCATCAGGGACAAAGCCAGAGTCGCTTATCAGGGGCTCCCAGCTCGCCACACTAAAACGCTCGACTGGTGGCACCAGGTTTGCTCAGCAAAATAAATCCCTGGGAGTTTGCCGAGAAGGTGAGAAAACGTTTCCAGTTAATCACTCCTGTTGTACGAAGGCCAGAGGGGGGGTTCTGGTTTTCTCGCCCCCTAAAATTCAGCCCAAAGTGTGTCAACCTGGGGACGGGCGGGGGGGATAATTAAGAATTAATGGAAACAAGTTGCAGAACATCGGCGGGTTTTCGCCTGCTGCTACTGTCTCTGCGAAAAAGGGAGACGAGTCGATCGCTGGCACCTTGAAGATAACGTTGGGGATTCACACAGCGACTGTCGGTGCTCCCAAGGACTCGTGTGCATCCAGAGGGATTTCCCCCCCCCAAAGAAAAGACAGCTCTCTACCCTTTCCCATGCAACGCAACAAACAGCTTTCAACACTCCTACCAGATCAAGTTTGCCAGATGGTGATAGCCGATAAATACCCCCCTTGGGTGTATCACGCTTCTAGCAGCACAGTTCTGGACCCCGGCCTAATGGATCTACTTCAGCAGAGATCCTTTCCAATGCTACTGCACTAAACCTTCCCATAACAATGCGACGTTTTATTGCAGGGGGGAAGAAAAATGAGACGTTGGGGTTCTTTACGACACACTCGGCTGAGGGTTTAATTTGCTAACACTTTTTCCTGGGGTGACATTAACGTCAACAGTGTTTTTCGGCAGATTTGCATGTAGCGCGTCCTGTGTTTGGTTGGCAACACAACACACACCATACCCCAAAACGTTTCTGAATCGCTCGCTCGCTTGCTTTTTGTGTGGGCTATGAGACCTGCTAACCATTAGGAAGAGATATGGAGTGCACACTAGAGACACTGTAGGGTTTCAAACAAAGACCTAAAAGGTAAAGGCTGCGAAAAATCCTTACAAGTCACACAGGCATGGTGGTTGGTACTGAGAAAAACAGGAACAGTTTCTACTCTGGCAAATGAGTCCCAGGGCTATTTTTGGGCAGGAACGCACAGGAACGGAGTTCCGGCTGGCTCCCGAGTTGGCCACAACCAGCAAGGAACTCATTAGCATAATAGGCCACACCCAACAGCAGACACTCATTAGGATTGGCTACATTAGGGGTGTGTGGCCTAACATGCAAAGGAGTTCCTCCTACAAAAAAAGCCCTGGGTTTTGACAACAAACAAGGTAAACAGAATAACAAGCAAAAGGTGGGTGTGGCTGGATGACCACACTTCTGGTAACATGGGGGTGCGGCCTAATGTGCTAATGAGCTGTGCTGTCATGGGTGTGGCCTAATATGCTAATGAGTTTCTGCTGTTGGGTGTGGCCTATTATGCTAATGAGTTCCTGCTGGGCTTTTTCTACAAAAAGAGCCCTGAATTTACACTTAACTGTAAATTGCCTTTTTGCAATATGAGCCATCAGGCTAAAGTGTCCGTGGCTCCTGAACATTCCTATTCCCCCCGCCCTTTCTCTCATTCATCCATTTAGCACGGCTGCAGCGTCGAAGTGGATTTGGAGTGATAAGAATTGAAGAAGGATCTCCAAACATACGCTCAATTCCACATTCATTTTTAATGCTCCCTGATAAATTATTCAATTCCAGGAAAGATAATGGTTTAGTTAGCACAGAACCAGGAAGACAATCAGACAGCGTTTCATTCCATTTGGAGGCTCTGGAAAGCTAAGTTAATTATTGGAAGGCATGGTAGGCGTTCTTGACTGTTAAGGGAGCCACACTCGGGCACCAATGCCAACGTCACCCAGAGCCACCGGGTTTGCTTACGTGTGTCTCCGCAAACCACTAGGATGGAATTCACGAGATAATCCCAGCGTTCCCAGAATCCTTCAGACAGGACAACGCTCGGTCCCCGGCTAAAGCAAGTTGCCTTCTGCAGCTCTTACCATCTTGCAGAGTTGTCGCAGCCTCCGTCTCTGCCCCGAAGTCGCTGTCTCCGATATCGTTGGTTGCTTTCAGGCGTAGCTTGTAGGAGGTAAACGGGTTCAACCTGTTAAAAAAGGGGGGGGTATGGTGAACAGAACAGTCATTATGTTGTGCTTTTATGTTGTATTTTTATTCTGATATTTATATTGCTGTCTTTATGTTGTTTTTATCTCCTGCTCTGGCAAGGGAGGGCGGGGTACAAATCAAATCAATGAATAAAATAAAGAGAAGAAGCGTGCAGGGTATTCAAAGTGGCTTCCTTTTTCACTGAAAGCGTATTGAACCAGCAAGAGGCAAGAGCCTTTCAAAGGTTCTCTACCTCTCACGCTTAGATACAAACAGAGGTCATTTTGGGGGGGAAACGCGGGGGAACACAGTTCCCCCGGGTGAGGTATGGGGGGCGGGGCACA
>NW_015176479.1:189648-189812 GCF_001447785.1 Gekko japonicus
AGCACGAGGCCCGCCGCCGGCGGCCGGAACCGTTGGGGGTGGGGTGTGTGGCCTTATGACACACTTCCGGTGATGTCAGGGTGTGTGGCATATGCTAATGCGTTATGCTAATGAGTCCCCCTAGCTCTTTTTCTACGAAACGACCCCTGGATACAAATACTACT
>NW_015176479.1:191136-217698 GCF_001447785.1 Gekko japonicus
TCCTTGCACTCCCGCCGGCCTTGCAGGTCCACCGCCGGGCCCCTCATGGGGCTCGGCAGTGGAGCTGCAAGGCCACCGCCGGCGGCCGGAACCGTTGGGGGTGGGGTGTGTGGCCTTATGACACACTTCCGGTGATGTCAGGGTGTGTGGCATATGCTAATGCGTTATGCTAATGAGTCCCCCTAGCTCTTTTTCTACGAAACGACCCCTGGATACAAATACTACTTCATGACTAAATTACAAATCAGAGTAGTGACATCTGGGATTTATGAGCTCATCTAGTGTAACTGAGAGACTTCGGGGGGGGGGAGCCCTAAGGATCGACTGATGGACTCTTGCTGATCTATTTATGCCTGTCCGTCTTGCAGCAGATCCGCCCGTGAGGTTGCAAGAGGGCAACTGTCCGGGGTGTTCTCTTTTGGAGGTGCTCCTCCTCCAAGTGTCTTTGTGGGGTTGAGGAAGAACAAAGCAAAACGCATTCCAGGGAATGCAACCGGGACCAGCGAGCTGGCCTGACCAGGATATTATTCCAGGGATCTGACTTGCTTTGCCCTGTTCCTTGGCTGGTCTCCCTTCGGACCCCACCAATAGCCAGAGCTAGATGGGGGAGCACAGGCTGATCCCTGCTAAAAAAAACTGAACCTTTTCAGAAACTGGCTCAAGTCCTCAGCACAGATGTGTCAGGAGCTAGCGGAAGATGAGTTTGTGGGGTCAGCAAGGATTGAGTGTATGCATGGCAAAAAGTGTGGTTGGGCTGCATGGCTACAGTGTCAAGGTAGGGCTGGGAAAGTAAAAGGTAAAGGTTTCCTTTCCTCGAAAGCCAGTCGAATCTGACTCTAGGGGGCGGTGCTCATCTGTTTCCAAGCCGAAGAGTCAGTGCTGTCCAAAGACTTTTCTGTGGTCATGTGGCCGACATGACTAAACGCCGAAGCACATGGAACGCTGTTACCTTCCCACCAAAGCGGTACCTATGTATCTACTTGCAATTTCTTGCTTTTGAACTGCTAGGTCGGCAGGAGCTGGGGCCAGAGACGGGAGCTCACTCCGTCATGCGGCACACTCGGGCCCCGAACTGCCGAACTACAGACCTTCCGGTCTGCAGCTCAGCGTCTTAACCTCTGAGCCCCCGCAGCCCCCGCATAAACATATGAGGTCATAGTCAATAATCAAGTATCAATTAATTAACATAGCAGAACATCTATAACACAACTCTGTTCCAAGTGGTCTTTGTTTTGAGCCATAAAATTGAAAACAGGGTACCAAAAATTATAATCATCAACAGAGGCAGAGTAAGGGTCTTTATTTGAGGTTTGTATCAGTATCCTTTCCATTGTGAGATAATCCCATATGTTCTTGTACCAAATCTCCAGGAGGATTGTAAATTTATATAGAAACCAAATCATTCTTAATTTGGATAAGCTTCCCGCTTCCTGTTCTGATGACAATCTGCTTTTTGCCTAACCAAAGCGGTACCTATTTATCTACTTGCAATTTCTTGCTTTTGAACTGCTAGGTCGGCAGGAGCTGGGGCCGGAGACGGGAGCTCACTCCGTCATGCGGCACTCGGGTCTCGAACTGCCGAGCTATCCACCTTCCGGTCTGCAGCTCAGCGTCTTAACCTCTGAGCCACCGTGGCCCCAAGGACTGGGGAAGCCCAGGTGCAAATTCCAACTTGGCTCGCTGGGTGTCCTCGAGTCAATCACACGCCCAGCCCAACCTAGCTCATGCGATGGAGGAGAGGACACACATGAACACATGAAGCTGCCTAATACTGAATGAGGCCAATGGTCCATCGAGGTCAGTACTGCCCACTGGCAGTGGCTCTCCAGGACCCAAGACAGAAGTCTTTCACATCAACTACTGCTTGGTCTTTTTAACTAGAGATGCCAGGGATCGAACCTGGGACCTTCTGCCTGTCAAGTAGATAATCTACCACTGAGCCACAGCCCTACCTACAACCACCTTGAACTCCTTGGAAGACGGGCAGGGAAAATGTCTAATAGCAGGCCTGTAGCTACTGTGGAGCTGTAAAAAAAAAAAGATAGGAGCTGCGGTGGCTCAAGTGGTTAAGACGCTGAACTGCAGGCTGTGGAAGGTCAGTAGTTCAGCGGTTCGAGACCTGAGTGTGCCGCATGATGGAGTGAGCTCCCGTCTCCAGTTCCAGCTCCTGCCAACCTAGCAGTTCGAAAGCAAGAAATTGCAAGTAGATAAATAGGGACCACTTCAGTGGGAAGGTAACAGCGTTCCGTGTGCCTTGGTGTTTAGTCATGCCGGCCACATGACCACGGAAATGTCTTCGGACAGCGCTGGCTCTTCGGCTTTGAAACGGAGATGAGCACCGCAACCCTAGAGTCGGACTCGACTGGCTTTCGAGCAAGGGAACCTTTACCTTTACTAGCTACGGTGGGGCATTTCGGGGCCCAGACCCCCGACTTTTCACCAGCCCTCCCCAACTTATTTTGTGCCACCCTTTCTCCCCCCCGGTAGCTCTCTGTATATCTCCTCGACAACTTACTTTAAATGGAAGAAGTGGGGGGGGGGCTAGCACACGCCTGCACTTCCAGCCACGAATTCACGGCTTGGGGGGCAGGCATGTGGCCCCGCTTTCCCCCCAAAGCATTTAAACTTTAAATGTTTTGAGGGAGAAGCGGGGGGGCCGTGAGTAGGGGACCCGCAAATCCATGGCTTGGAGGGAGGGCATGCCATGCGTACCTGCACTTCAAGTCGTGAGCATACAACTTAGAGTGCAGGTGAGCGGCCCCATTTCTCCCCCAAAGCATTTGAAAGGGACCCTTTAAATGCTTTGGGGGAGAAGTGGGGGCTGCGCATGAATTTCAATGCCCCCCCTTTTAAAAGGCCCCTCAAATTAAAAAAAATATCCTGGCTACCGTCCGGTCTAACAGAGAGCTTGAAAAGCAGCTGGGTCTCAGCAGGAGCATTCATTCTGCCCTTCTTCCGCACAGCTCAGGACCCGGTTTTCCCCTCCTCCACAAAACCCGGTGAGTTCGGCTAACTTAGAACCGATGTGAGTGGGCCGATGTCAGCCACTGAGCTTCAGGGCAGACTGGGGATTGGAACCTGGCTCTCCCCACTCCTAGTCAGGCCCTCTAACCACTACACAACGCCGTATCCGGGAGCTACCGAGAGATTCTTCCGAGACCATGTAGAAGGCTGGTGGGGCCAAGGGATAAGTCATTCCAGCCACAAGTCTCTCGGTTTATCTACGAGACAATGCAGCGGGAGTGCTATTTTTCATCGCTGTTGCATTGCAACAAACAGCGTTACTCAGCTTACTTAAAGCAGACAGTGACGGGGGATTCCCCGCAGGCTTTCTGTGTACTCGGTGGCTTTAAGATAGGCAAAGACCTACTTCCAGCCGAGGTGACTTCAGCAAAAGCTTCCAGCGTAGCCAGCGGGAGGCTCCCTTTTGAGTCACTAACCAGGTCCGCGGGAGTTCAGAGTCGCCCCTAATAGGCTTAGCTAATTAATCTGTTAGAGCTGTCGCAGGGCAGTGGTTCTGCCGGGCCGACCGGCGATGTTGATAAAGCGGCCGGGAGCGGATGATTAAACGCCGTGGGATAAAAATGCCGTGTGATGGGCAGCGCATTAAATTGCTTTGAGACATCCCCACAGGACAAATGCTCTTGGAGTAAAAAAAAAAGGGGGGGGATACATCCATTCTTTTCTCAGTTCTTGGCATTCGGCAGTTATCACTGCGCCGATCCGAGAGAGCGAGAGCAGGTTGACACATGGCGTGACGGAGGCTGCGGCGATCATGGGAATTACAGCTGAAGCACGGCTGTGCTTCCTACATTCTTCCTTTCCCCATGATTGCGATACCCACGGGCAGTCGGGAGGACAGGGGAACAGAGTCTCTACGGGGTGGGGAGGATGTCGCTTTGATGGGACTCATGGAAATCGTAAGAGGACATAAGAGAAGCCAACGTTGGATCAGGCCAATGGCCCATCAAGTCCAACACTCTGTGTCACACAGTGGCCAAAAATACCAGGTGCCCTCAGGAGGTCCACCAGTGGGGCCAGAACACTAGAAGCCCTCCCACTGTTGCCCCCCCCAAGCACCAAGAATACAGAGCATCACTGTGCCAGACATAAGAACATAAGAGAAGCCAATGTTGGATCAGGCCAGTGGCCCATACAATCCAGCACTCTGTGTCACACGGTGGCCAAAACCCAGGTGCCCTCAGGAGGTCCACCAGTGGAGCCAGGACACTAGAAACTCTCCCACTGTTGCCCCCCCAGCACCAAGAATACAGAGCATCTCTTGCCCCAGACTGATGGACCTCTGCTCCATATGTTTATCTAATTCCCTCTTGAAGCCATCCATGATTGTAGCCGCCACCACTTCCTGTGGCAGTGAATTCCATGTGTTAAATCACTCTTTGGGTGAAGAAGGACTTCCTTTTATCTGTTCTAACCCGAATGCTCAGGAATTTCATTGAGTGCCCACGAGTTCTTGTATTGTGAGAAAGGGAGAAAAAACCTTACTCAAGGACATAGTAGAGTATGTAAATGGGAGACCTAGGGCTCAGAGACAAGGATTTTGCATCTTGACCCATCCATAAAATGCAAACTTCAAGTTTGTGCAGCCTCAGTTCGCCTGGGGGTTATGCAGGAAAGGGAGAGGAGGTTTAACCCTTCAGTCTTCACTTGAGCTAGCCATTTGAAACCACGTCGCATCCCCTGCTCTGCCATCTGTTTTTAAAAGACACATATTTTCCCCCTTTACGATACTAATAACGGAGGGAAAGGGTGAGTATTGAATTGCAAACAGAATGGCAGCTAAAGGGTTAAATCACATGTTCCTTTGCTGCACAGTGCCAAGGCGCACTGAGGTTGCGTGAGCTTGCAATTTGCACTTTTAAAGGTATTCTTCATCTTGACCGATGGAGCCTGGACCTACAGTCCACTGTGCTGGTGAAAATTATGATCGATTATTCCTTACCATGGTAAATGCTAAGAACTGTAGCATAAAGTCCCTTGCTGTTATCAGGCAAACGGTCATATTGTGGTTTGGGCATCACAGACAACTAGCTCCGCTGTGCCTCCCTCTCTGCCTCGCAAGCATGCCAAGAGCATTTCGAAAGAACCTCGTTGATTTTGGCAGGCCGGAGAGGCGACTGAACGACCACCGGCAAAGCTCCTCGCAGGTATTTGGTCCGCGACACAAATTTTAATTCCGGAGCAATCTAACCAAGGCCAGGCAGCACAGTTTAAAACGGCCTGATGCCATCTCTCCGTTCCTCGTTATGGCAACAGATAAAATCGCCCTCGTTTCATCTGGAAATGAGATTCTAAAAGACAGACTCTCCATGCATGGACAGGAATGAATTTCCCACAAACAATCGCGGCAACAGCCTTTGCGACCGTTCGGGGATTCTGCAGTTCAGCGTCTTAACCACTTGAGCCGAGTCAGAGGGCTGGCCGAGGTGGCAGGAAGCTTGCCAATTATCCAGGTGAAAAACAGAAAAGAATTTGCCAGGGGTTAAAGTTTTGCCCTCCCTTCGGGTCGTGTAATCCCTTGGAGACTAGCTGAGAAGGAAGGACGGTGTTCAGAGCTCCGTCCCACGACAGTTTTATAGGGTAGCTGTGTTGGTCTGCAGCAGAATCGTTGGATTTGAGTCCAGTAGCCCCTTAGAGACCAAAGGGATTTGGGGGGGGTTTGACAGTCAAAGCTCACTTCATCAGATACAAGTAATAACGGAGATCCCTTATACCCCGCTCTGAAGGTTTGGGGGTTTTTGCAAAGAAGGAGAGGACGCAGAGGTTACAATGTAATCACCTTGATTAGAACAGAAGGGGGATTTTCTAATTTTCTGCCCCCAAGTCATCTCCCTTGTGCTCCAATCAAGCGGATTACAACGTACATTATAACTTCTGACACCCGAGTTCCTTCTCTGCAACACCCCTCCCTACCTTCTGAGTGGGATATGAGGACTCATGGGTCTCAGTTCGAACTTCTATCCGACGAAGGGAGTTTTGACTCCCGAACGCTTCTGCTCCAAAAATCTTGATGGTCTCCAGGGTCCTACTTGACTTGAATCTAGCTGTTCTCCTGCAGACTGACATGGCTACCTGTTGAAGGTAAAAAGGTAAAGGTTCCCTTGCTCAAAAGCCAGTCGAGCCCGACTCTAGGGTTGCGGTGCTCATCTCCGTTTCAAAGCCGAAGAGCCAGCACTGTCCAAAGACGTTTTCCTTTGTCACGTGGCCGGCACGACTAAACACCAAGGCGCACGGAACGCGGTTACCTTCCCACCGAAGTGGTACCTATTTATCTACTTGCAATTTCTTGCTTTCAAACTGCTAGGTTGGCAGGAGCTGGAACCAGAGACGGGAGCTCACTCCGTCATGCGGCAACCCAGGTCTCGAACTCCTGAACTACCGACCTTCCACAGCCTGCAGTTCAGCGTCTTAACCACTGGAGCCATCGCAGCTCCGTTGAAACCTGTTGAAACAGCCTTTAAAAAGAGCTCCGTGATCGTGCAACTATCCCCCCTCCCTTAAATGAAGGAAAGATTTCTGGTGCTTTGAGACCAGAGGATACTCTTGGTGGTCAAGAAGTGTTCTCTTTGAATCTCTGTGCGATACCTGTCAATCAAACAGGAGGTAGCTTCGTGGCTGATGGAAGAAGAATATGTCTGCCAGTCACCGTCGGGTAGCTCCTTGATTTGCACTGTGAAGTACCGGATCGGAGAGGAACCGTCGCTTCCCGGACGCCAATGGAGCTGCAAACTGCGGGACGTCACTTCCGACTGGGGGACTCTCAGTTCTCTGGCAGGTTCTGGCCGTTCTGAAATTAAACATCAAGCCCTCGTTACTTTCACGGGAAATTCAAGCCATCAGGCCTCTAGACACAGTAACGGAATAACCCCCTGACTCTCGTAGGCGATGACGACCGCACCGAGCCCCTGCCCACGTTGGCAGCGCAGCCGGCGTTGCCAGCATCACCAGAGCTGGAAGCCAGCCCCTCAGACTCCTCAGGAATTGACACCTTGCCACCGCCAGCGCCTGAGCTGGTAATCCCCACACCTCGTCCAGCCGCGGCTGACAAGGTGCAAACAGAAAGCCCACCTGAGTTACCTCCATGGGTGGCTCAGTTGAAAGAGAGGCTCCACAGGGACTTAGCGGCCCGCCGCCATCATGCACGCTGGCAGGGAAGGCAGGCGCCGAGCCCTGAGTACTGACAGGAGCAACGCTGCCACTAAGGGAAGCACTGCCGGAGGACTACAGAGATCCCTCTTGGCGTCGGGCTCACCGTGGGAGCAACAAGTCACATCTGTGCTGGCCTCATGCCTATCCTCGGTTCCTGTTCCTGTACCTCGCTCCTGCTTGGATTCCTGGATTCCTGACCTCCCGCTTCGGACGACTAGTCTCTTGGACTCTCGACTCGGCTCCTGTTCTGTCTCTTCTGGCTACGACCCCCGGACCAGACCTGCCTCCTGGCCCAGCCCAGCCCGTGACACTGACACAATGCAGGCTGCTTCCGTCCACACCCGGAACAACCCTTTCTGTGTTGGGACTCTCTGCTACTCTGGATAGCAGATCCAGGATACAGGGCTGTCACAGAGGTGGACAAAGGCCTACTCGTTCCCCTTCAGAGTCGAAGCAAGGTCACGGGTACAGATTAAACACTCGCCGAATGCCCCTTGCCAGTGAAAGCCTCAACCCTCCATGTGACCGCGATAATTTCCAGACTGCACGGACAGAACGTGCGTGTGGATCTTGCCCCACCTTCTATTCCCCGTGATCTCTGCCAAGCTCCGGCACCTGGCGCCTCTACCCTGCCAAGTTCCCCGTGTGTGCCTTGCAAGCACTGGAGGTCGACTTCAATTTGTCAATGAGACGTGAGTTGGAGAAGGGGGGAGGGGAAGAAAAGATGGCATGGAGAGGACAGGGGAGGGGAGGCGCGCAAGCCAAAGGGCGAGGTGGAATCCCTGGTTCTGGACTTTCAGGGAGCAGAACTCCAAGTCCGGAATCGCTTTCTATTAAGCACAGCTGAGAGCTGGTTTGGTGTAGTGGCTAGGAGTGTGGACTCTAATCTGGAAGAAGAAAAAGAAGAGATTGGATTTATACCCCGCCCTTCACTTGGAGTCTCAGAGCGGCTTACAAACTCCTTTCCCCTCCCCTCCCCACAACAGACAGCCTGTGAGGTGGGTGGGGCTGAGAGAGCTCTGAGACAAAGTGCTGTTTTTCAAGGACAGCTGTGCCTGAGCTTGTGACTGACCCAAGGTCACATCAGCAGGTGCAAGTGGAGGAGTGGGGAATCAAACCCGGTTCTCCAATATTAGAGTCCACACACTTAACCACAACACCAAACTGGCTCTCGGGTTGGATTCCCCCCTCTTCCACATGTAGCTGCTGGTGTGACCTTGGGTCAGTCACAAGTTCTCTCAGAGCTGTTCTCTCAAGGACAGTCCTCAAGAGAGATCTCTCAGCCGCTCAGTACTTTTCAAGCCTAACAATCCCTTCTCAACGCAGAGCATTTATGCTGGCCACATTCAATATATTTCCTTCGACCACGGTCACAGGGAGATACAAGGGCATCCCCTATGAGGCAAGACTCTGCAGATGTCTTAGCAAAGAACCTGACTCTGTTCAGCATATCCTCTTAAACTGCCCGCTGTTTACACAGCTACGTTCAGACTTGATTAGGCCTCTCCTTCAACACTCTAAGGGTGCGACCAATAGGGGTACTGAATTCTTACTAGTGGATAAAAACCCCGAAGTTACTGAGCAGGTGGCAGAGTTCCTGGAAAATGTACTTAGGGGCCAAGAAAAAGAGGAAAGAAAAGAGGAAAGAGGAAAGGAGGTGGAGAGTGAGTGAGAGAGAGAAGGTGTATCTATGATCCCTCTCCGGATAGTTAAGTTTCTTAACTGCAACTGTTTTAAGTACTGTGATACTCGAGATTACTGTTCCGAACTTTTATCACCTTGCCCTATTGTTATTGCTATAGGCAATGTTACAAATCGGCTGTACTCTGTTTCTATTTGTTGGCATATGGGCTGATTTGTGCTGTTTTCTTTTTAAAGTTATTGTTATGCCAATAAAAGTTATTGGAATCGGGTCTCTCAGCCCCACCGACCTCACAGGGTGTCTGTTGTGGGGAGGGGAAGGGAAAGCCGCTCTGAGACTCCTTCAGGTAGTGAAGGTCAGGGTATAAATCCAATCTCTTCTTCTTCTCTTCACACGGGCATACTGTACTCTATATAGCTGATTCTTATTATAGTACTCGCTCCCCCCTTTTGCAACCAACTTTTTTGGGAGGGGGATGCATAAAAAAGCAGAAAGGGGGGAAATGAAGCAAAAACGTGGCTGTTGTAGCAGACACAGGTGTCAGAGGTTTGAAGAACGGAAATCTACCCATCGGTTCACAGCAGGGGAAAGCCACTAAGAACGGGGGAGGGACTAAGGAGTAAGAGAAAATAACAGGGTTGAGTGAGACAGAAAAAACCTCCACAGCAGGGATGCCGTTGAAACTCATCCCATCTGAATTTCTCCAACAGGAGCCGGAGCTCCGAACTGGCTGGACTACTTTTTGGCACCCGACATATCAGAACTCTTTCCTTCCCGTATTTCCGCTCCTACCCCCACGTTAGGTACCGAGCACTGTGCAAGCGTGGCTTGCCGTGATGTTCGCTTCCACCTGGACTTTCACTCTTCTCTGCATTGCCAGTCTGTGTGTGCTCACTCACAGAAGGCTGTGATACAGCAATCTTGGTGTGGATCACAAATAGGGCGGCATTAAGATCCTTTCATGTGTTTGATGTGCTGGGACACAGAGGGGGTCTTGATCGTGTGTGTGACGCCGATCTCATCTGAGAGCCAGTTCGGTGTAGTGGTTGAGAGTGCGGACTCTAATCTGGCAGGACCGGGTTTGATTCCCCACGCCTCCGCATGCAGCTGCTGGTGTGACCGTGGGTCAGTCACAAGTTCTCTCACAGCTGTTAACTCAAGGGCAGTTCTCAAGAGAGCTCCCTCGGCCCCAACCTACCTCACAGGGTGTCTGTTGCGGGGAGGGGGAGGGAAAGGATATCAGATGAGCCCTGCTGGATCAGGCCAGTGGTCCATCTAGTCCAGCATCAGGCCTTACACAGTGGCCAACTAGATTCTACAGAGGTCCAGCAACAGGACACCCTGGATGGCCGCTAAGAGCGCCTACAGGGAAGAGGAGGATTGTGGTGACAGTATGAACCCCCACACACCAGGCTGTGGCTCAGTGGCAGAGCCTCTGCTTGGCACGCAGAAGGTCCCAGGTTCAATCCACGGCATCTCCAGTTGAAAGGACCAGGCAGGAGGTGATGGGAAAGACCTCCGCCTGAGACCCTGGAAAGCCACTTCCAGTCTGAGTAGACAATACTGACTTTGATGGGTCAAGGGTCTGATTTGGTATAAGGCAGCATGAGTTCATGTGACCTCAGGCCGGAGGTCATGCGCAGTCACACATCTCTCTTCTAAGAGAAGGGAGACAGGAAACTGAGCGAGTAGAACAAAGGCAGACACAGGAACTGAGGGGAAAAGGAAGGGAAAAAAGAGAATAATGCTCAAAAATTAATCTGGATCCCTCATTGCAAGCGAGGGCTAATGGCTAGTCTGGGGTCTAGGGGACCTCAGTTAAATAGGTTTGTTGACAAAGTGGGGTTTATTCACTGAACACTGGAATACGATTCTCTGACTCTGTACGGCCGTATGTATGGTTTTCTCGTACTGAAAACGATAACCACAAAGGCTGGCCCTCATCTGAGACGGTGGAAGGCCACAGTGCCTCTCATACAGTATACTCTTCCACATGCAGCTGTTGGGTGACCTTGGGCAAGCCACAGTTCTCTCAGAGCTGTTCTCTCAGAGCTCTCTCAGCCTTGCCGACCTCACAGGGTGTCTGTTGTGGGGAGAGGAAGGGAAGGAGATTGTAAGCCGCTCTGAGACTCCAAGTGAAGGGCAAGGTATAAATCCAATCTCCTCCTCCTCCTCCTCTTCTTCTTCTTCTACTTCTTCTTCTACTTCTTCTTCTTATCTGATTAGATCAAGCTAGCCTGAGCTAAATGCACAGACATTAATACCCTGATACAATCCTATGGGTTTCTGTAGGCTTAGGCCACAGTAACTTCTTCTGTCAGTCACAAGTTCCCTCGGAGCTGTTCTCTCAAGAGCAGTTCTCAAAAGAGCTCTCTCAGCCCGCCTACCTCACAGGGTGTCTGTTGTGGGGAGGGGAAGGGAAGGAGATTGTAAGCCACACTGAGACTCCGAGTGAAGGCCATGGTAAAAATCCAATCTCCTCCTCCTCCTCTATCATCACAAGGAACCACTGGGATTGGTGATGGATCACAACAATCACAAACACTTGCACAGTTGGTCCCAGGGACGTCATGCACAGTTTTCCCCCACTTCCTCGGTGTGTACCCTCACAGGATAGGTCTTGCGGGCAAAAAAGCCTACGCACCTCCTCCATCCGAGATTTGTGACCATGAGGCTGCAGATTCAAAACAGCTGATTCCACAGCCAACGGAGAATCATAGAATCACAGAATCATAGAGCTGGAAGGGGATCTCTGGGGTCATCTAGTCCAGCCCCCTGCACAATGGAGGAAATCCACAAATACCTCCCCCTCCACACCCGCAGTGATCGCTCTTCCAAACCCAGAAGACGACAAATAGCCTCCAGGATCTCCAGCCAAACTAGTCTGGAGGAAAATGGCTTCCTGACCCCCAAAGCGCTGATCGGCATTTCACTGGGCATGTAAGAAAGGGCCACAAGAACTAAGCACTGAGGCGACCCTTCCTGCCCTCCCTTCTCACGATCTGCCTAAGTTCACAGAATCAGCATTGTTGTCAGGTGGCCATCGAGCCCTGTTTGAAAACCTCCAAAGAAGGAAAGCCCACCACCTCCCGAGGAAGCCTGCTCCACTGAGGAATCGCTCTGTCAGGAAGTTCTTCCTAAACCTGGGTGGGCCCCCCAAAAAAAGTTCACCCGCCTGGATGGAGGTCTCCCACCTACTCGGCACCCATCGATTTCCAGAGCCGACCTCAACAGACTGAATAATAATTGTTTAATTGTTCATCATGGAGATTATCGATTGGTATTTAAAATGGGTGGCATGTAATAAAGCGGGCATTGATCGGAGACACCGCGGCGACCTGCGTCGGGGGGCCCCCCCGGTTCGATTCCGCTCCATCAACACCTGTGTTGGCACACACGCACCTCAGGCCGCCTCATCTCCCAGCAGCTTTGCACAGAGAACAGCTTGTGTTCCCCCCCCCCCTCCGTGACCTCCCCAACTGCTCCGAAAACATTCGGCTTTTATGGCACGGTGTCTCTCCGGCAGTCCCCGCGGTTGCTTGACGGTGCCAAAAGAATTGCCAGCCATTAGCCTCGGAGAGGCTTCAGTGCCGACGTCTGAAATGATGCAGAGGTCAGCTCTAAAGTGCCCGGGGTTATTCTGCCGGAGGGAGGGAGTGCTTGCTGATGGCCCGGGGGACCCCACGCTTCCTTCGGATGGATGTATCTTAAAACAAGTGACATAGAACTCTTTGGGTTTGTTCTCCCCCCCTGCCCCCTGTCACAAAGTTTTTAGTCTGTTTCTCCCCGGTGGTTTCAAAGGTCTTTCCTCGCGGCCTCACAAACCTCCCCGCTGCAAGGAGAAAGCCATTTCTGTTCAGGTCCTGCAGAGCCTAGATGGATCTGAAGAGCAACTATTTATGTGCAAAAGACAAAAAGATCTAGACGTCTTGAATCAGCAGGATGCCCTTGCCCTAGGAAGGCTCATGCACAAAGTGGTTGCAGGGTCCAAACCACATGCCACGCAAGGTTGGATGGTCCTGATGTATTTGTAGAAACCTTAAAAAGCAGCTGGTGGGGGCCCTGCAGTTTGGATTGGGGTCTTGGCATAGGGGAGAAGGCTCGACCCTTCCTGTGCTGTTGTCTTGGCAGAAACCCCCTACCTGCATTGCTACTGGCCCCGATATGGAGAAAGAGAGACCAAAATTCCTCCCCACCCCCACATAGGAGAACAGCAGACTGAGGAAAAGGCAACTTCTCCTAGGAAAATGATGGAAGAAGAGGAAGAGGAAGAAGAGGAGAAGGAGGGGATTGGATTTATACCCCACCCTTCACTACCAGAAGGAGTCTCGGAGTGGCTTACAATCTCCTTTCCCTTCCCCTCCCCACAACAGACACCCTGTGAGGTAGGTAGAAGAAGAAGAAGAGATTGGATTTATACCCCGCCCTTCACTTGGAGTCTCAGAGCAGCTTACAAACTCCTTTCCCTTCCCCTCCCCACAACAGACACCCTGTGAGGTGGGTGGGGCTGAGAGAACTCTGACAGAAACTGCTCTTTTTCAAGGACAGCTGTGCCAGAGCTTGTGACTGACCCAAGGTCACATCAGCAGGTGCAAGTGGAGGAGTGGGGAATCAAACCCGGTTCTCCCAGATTAGAGTCCGCGCACTTAACCACTACACCAAACTGGCTGAGAGAGCTCTTTCGAGGACTGCTCCGGAGAGAACAGCTCTGAGAGAACTTGTGACTGACCCACGGTCACACCAGCGGCCACATGCGGAGGAGTGGGGGATCAAACCCGGTTCCCCTGGATTAGAGTCCACGCTCCTAACCACTACCCCAAATTGATTAGGCCCCCCTCAAAGACATGGCCCCTGTTGAAAAAGGGCCTCCCTCCCAGCAGCAAAAGTGTTTGTAGGTGAAGGTCCTCGGATCTGCCCTTTCGAATGATCAAAACCCTGACCACAATTCATCACAAACACAATTTATACTGTCCCTGCCCTCCGCACCAATACTCACTATCTTTCCCCATTTTAAAATGACTGCAAAGAAGGTGCCTGGAGGACAAGAGCCTTGGGCGGGGGAATGAGTCAGGATAAACATTCAGGCACAACCGAGGCCAGTGGCTTCCATTTGGGAAGTAAGCCGCCAAAGGAACGGTTAATTAAAACAGAATTAAGGAAACGGTGTTGGAGAAGGGCGCTTGTTTCGTGCAACTGGTGACACATGGCACAGTACCCAACTGGTGATGATAGCGCAGGGACTCCAGGGTTCCCTCTAAGCTGAGTTAGTGTGAGCCAGCTCACAGTTTTTAGCCTCCGGCTCACACATTTTTGTCTCTGCTCAGCGGCTCAGGAAAGAGGGCTCCAGGGCAAACTAATTTACACAGTCGCCAAATCACTTGCTCACAAGTTTAATGCCAGTCACTCACAAAGTAGGATTTTTGCTCACAGGACTCCACAGCTTAGCAGGAGCACTGGCGGGGACAATGTCATTCCGCACCAATATCACAAAATCAACAGCACGACCGACAAGACGGATTGCATCATGGGAAATGTAGTGTCCCTACGAGAGCAGCAGAGTTCCGAGGGAAGGCGTGTGGATTCAGGGCACCCAACGTGCATCTGCTTTGCACCAATGGTATTCCAAAGAAAACATTTTCGCCGTTCTGTTAACGGTCTGGTTGGAAGACGGTCTGGTTGGAAGATTGTTTTGCGTGGGCAAAACCAACAGCTGCATCGTAGGATTCAGTCCCAGCTCTTCTGCAGAAAGTCCCGAGTAGCTTACGTGCCACTCCCAACTGTTTCCCATTTGGGCATTCACACTTCCTTCGCTTCAGCTCCGCGGCCGCACGACAATGCTTCCGCTGGATCCACATGATGCTATACCACAGACGCCAATGAGCTGTTGGGGACACTGTTAGCAGCCAAGCACAGATCTGTAGGGACCGGGGGCCGACCAAACAAAGTGGGGCAATGGCAGGCTTTTCCATTGTACCTTTCTTCCACGTGATTCTTTCCAATGTTCCCTCTAAGCTCTGGAGTCTTGTGAGCAAAAATTATCCTTTCTGAGCGACTGGCATGAAAGTTGCGAGCGAGGGATCTGGCTACTGCATCAGTTAGTTTGCTCTGGAGCCCTCCTTCCTGAGCAAAGACAAAACTGTGTGAGCCGGAGGCTTAAAAACTGTGAGCCAGCTCACACTAATTCAGCTTAGAGGGAACACTGAATTCCTAACTACTTTTCTTTCTCTCGCTCTCTAACTAAACTCAGGACATGATACGGGCAGTGCACATGGCCACACACGGGAGGTTGTGTTTTAGATAATGGCTCTGGCATTCCAAGCACCCCGAAGAGCTTAACAATAATAGGGCCTATTGTTATTGCGGCAAGAAAAGGAAATTACGCGATGCGGCTTATTATGTGCTCAGCCGTATCTCCCGCACATCCTTGTTTAATTGGCTTTAGCATGGACGGAGAGAATGTTTTCCAGTGCACCGGCATGCTCGCCCCTGGTACACGAAAGAGTTCCGAGTAGGGTCATTTTAGTCTCTTCAACTGATAAGCTCCACGCCTCTTTAAATTTCTCACCCATCACGGCATGGTATTTCACCTGCACTGCGGGGAGCTTTGGATGGACTTTCAGGCAAATCAAGTAGCGGAAAGGTTTAGGATTGCTACCCAATGGGTGCCCTCTGCGTTCACACTCCCTTTGCTTCCTTATGCATCGAGTAGGCACACGCTTGGATTTACTGGGACCTGTGGTTGGCTGATAAGGAATTGCTCCCTGTGCAGAAGACTCTCAAAATCTTATTGGAGGGGGCCTGGCCACAGAACTACTGTATCTGTGGCAAAGTTTCCGCATTCTGCCATGAAAACGTGGACTGAGATAACGTGCGGTGTATAATTTACTCAGATTCTAACCTTTTAACTGTTAGAGATATTAGGACGAGTGATGTATGGAGAGGTTTTATGTAGATAATTAATTTTATATTGGTGTTTTTAATCTGTTTTTACTCGGCTTCTGAATGGCCCGTGGGCCGTAATAAAGACTGACTGGCTGGTTCTAAGTAGCAGCAGTATAGTTCAGCGGCAAGTGCCAGCATTGCTTGATTCCTACCTGCTCGCCCGGTACAAAGGAGCAGATAAAAAAAGTCCCTAGAGAAACCTTCACTGCTCTTCAACTTCTTCTGAAAGGTAGCCCTGGAATGTGCCAGGTATAGTGGTTAGGAGCATGGATGCTAATCCCCACTCCTCTACATGCAGCTGCTGGTGTGACCTTGGGTCCACCATAAGTTCTTTCAGAGCTGTTCTCTCAAGGACACTTCTCCAAAGACCTCTCTCAGCCCCACCTTCCTCACAGGGTGTGGGGAGGGGAAGGGGAAGGAGACTGTAAGCCACTCCAAGACTCCTTTGGGTAGTGAAGGGCGGGGTATAGATCCAGTCTCTTCTTTTTCTTTGTCGTCTTCTTCTTCTTAGGGAAGGGTGTGTGTGTGGGGGGGGAACAATGGGACCATAGCAACGATGCATGTAGGGGATGTAGCTTTTGTGAACTAGCTGTGACAGCAGGGATGCCAGTTCCAGATTGGGAAATACCTGGAGATTGGTAACCCTATCTGACCAGAGGGAGCGTCCACTCTCAAAAGCTCATTCTCTGAAAACCTTGTTCGTCTCTAAGATGCTTCCAGACAACTAGAATCTAGTTGTTCTACGGTAGACCAACATGGCTGCCCGCTGAAACAGTCTTTACGAAGGGGAAATTGTGCATGAACCAATGTAAGAAGACGAATCCTGTGCTCGAGCAAGCTAACCACCCTGAAAACCTGTCCTGGGACATCGGGGACACTGCTTGCTTTAGCAGAACAGGGATCCCACCTCCCCATTCCAGCCGTTACCTCTTTTTTCTGTGGTGATGACCGTGGCTTCCAAGGGCTCACCCCAGCCCTGACGGGTCTTGGCGGATGCTCGGAAGATGTACGCCGATTCGGGGAGGAGGTCCGTGGCCATAAACTGCCTGACCGTGGAGCCAACTTCCACCGTGGTGAACTTGTTGGGGCTGCTGCTTGCCAAGCGGTATGCGATTTGATATCCTGGGTTTTTAAAAAAAGAAAGAAAGAGAGAAAAGAAAAACAGCGGGGTTGAGTTTGTTTCCCCCCCAATTCTTTCTCTTTTTTTAATTGGGGGAAAACTGCCAAAGACCATGAGTGCATTCTAATTACTTATTTATTTGAAGGCAAAAACCCCCAAACACAATGCAATTTGCTGCTTTTAGTGTTTACCAGCTGAGTTTTATAACATCCCTCCCCATCCACCGGGTCCGATGCAGTACATTATCCGGGAAATTACTGGCTCGGCGATGAATCGGAGAAGGCCTTCTGAGCGATAATCCGCCGTGAAATTTGCTTCACATTTCATTCCTTAAAAGAACCGAGATACGAGAACAGTTTCATCTTCCCGAAGCATATTGATGCGCTGTGAAAACGCCACGGATACCAAAAAGAAGTACACGCTGCCCGTTTCGCCTCCCTGCCCGCTTCTCCCCTCCCGAGAGTGCAGCTAGAGAGAGGCAGGGTTGTCTGAGAGTGCAGAGAAGTTCCTCTGAACAACAGATCTAATGTTATCTTTCCACCAAATCCAGGCCCCGGAGAGGACCCACACCTCACAGATGGAGCCCATGATTCCAAAACTTCACAAAAGAAAATAGGGTCATGCTTGCAACATTTGGAATACTGTGTGCAGTTCTGGTCACCACACCTTAAAAAGGATAGTATAGCTTTGGGAAAAGTGCAGAAAAGGGCAACTCGAATGATAAAAGGGTTGGAACACTTTCCCTATGAGGAAAGGTTAAGGCGCTTAGGGCTCTTTAGCTTGGAGAAACGACGGCTGAGGGGTGACATGATCGAGGTTTACAAGATCATGCATGGGAAAGAGCAGGTAGAGAAAGAGGTACTTTTCTCCCTTTCTCACAATACAAGAACTCGTGGGCACTCCATGAAATTGCTGAGCGGTCGGTTTAGAACGGATAAAAGGAAGTACTTCTTCACCCAAAGAGTGATTCACACATGGAACTCACTGCCACAGGAAGTGGTGGCAGCTCCAAGTATGGACAGCTTCAAAAGGGAATTACATAAGCATCTGGAGCAGAGGTCCATCAGTGGCTCTTAGCCACAAGGTATAGATGGGGACTCTGGGGCTAGGAATGCTCAGTCTTCTTGGTGCTTGGGGGGGGGCAACAGTGTGAGGGCTTCTACTGTCCTGGCCCCACTGGTGGACCTCCTCCCAGTGTTTTTGGCCCCTGTGTGACAGAGTGTTGGACTGGATGGGCCTTTGGCCTGATCCGACATTGAAGAAGAAGAGATTGGATTTATACCCCGCCCTTCACTCGGAGTCTCAGAGCGGCTTACAAACTCCTTTCCCTTCCCTTCCCCACAACAGACACCGGGCTGTGAGGTGGGTGGGGCTGAGTGAGAGAACTGCTCTTTCAGGAACAGCTGTGCCAGAGCTTGTGACTGACCCAAGGTCACACCAGCAGCTGCAAGTGGAGGAGTGGGGAATCAAACCCGGTTCTCCCAGATTAGAGTCCACACACTTAACCACGACACCAAACATTGGCGTCTCTTATGTTCTTACGTTCTTACCCCCAGTAGCTGATGGGTGGAGCTTTGGCTATGTAAAGTTTATACCCCCAAAATCTTGTTGGCCTCTTAAGGGGCTACTGCTGGTTCTTCTAGTGCAGACTGACATGGCTACTCTTGAAAACCCAATTTTAGAATCATGGAATCATAGAGCTGGAAGGGACCTCCAGGGTCATCTCGTCCAGCCCCCTGCACAATGCAGGGAATTCACAAATACCTCCCCTCCACACACTCCAAGTGACCCCTGTTCCATGCCCAGAAGATGACCAAAAAACAAACAAAAAACCCTCCAGGGTCACTGGCCACTTACTTGCATCCACTCCTGACAACTCTAACAACTCGCACAACTTTTTAAATCTTAAAACACACACACACCCAAGCAACAACTTTGCCTTCAACGTATCTGCCCTTTCCTGAACCGGCTGTTTGACCTTAGCCACACTCGGGCAGCCTACCTGAAAACACACTGCATTTACACACCATGGAGGTTCAATTCTATGATGAAGTTGGCACCAAGGCTTCAGTAAATGATGCCTACCAATTGCCAGGAGTGCACGAGCGGTCTTGGCAGTGGCATAGTCAGCACACAGCATGCTTCTGTCCGCACAGCCTGAACAGTTTCGATTCTAAAACAAATCTGAACACAAGAAGGTGCCTTATACTGAACCAGACTCCTGGTCCATCAGGGTCAGTATTGTATACTCGGGCCCCGGCCACACGTGCTGGAAAATGCGGGGGGGGGGAGGCATGGCTATTTGCGCTGTCGCATTCTGATCCGCCATTATACGATCAGATGTGACGGTGGCGCACCGGGGTTTCGTCCTTCGGAGCGCGCTGCAAAGCGGCCGGCCGGAGGGAACAGGTGCGCGCCGGCGCAATCACACCAAACGAGTCCGTCTGCAGCCTGTGGCAAACCATTTGCTAGTAGATCTTTGCAGGTACTTTTTAACTGCGCATATTCGGCGGCACGGCACGGGTTGGCCACAGGTGCGCTACGCTAGCCAGATGTTGCGGTGTGATCGTGCCCCGAAAATCTGCCCAGCATTCATGCCTTTCGCACGGCAAATTCTCCGTGTGACCAGGGCCTCAGACTGGTAGTGGCTGTCCAGGGTCTCAAGGAGAGGTCCTTCCCATCATCTACTGCCAGATGCTTTAACTGGAGATGTTGGGGATCGAACCCGGGACCTTCTGCATGCTTCCCATGGCATCCACCTCCAATTCTTGTAAATGCACATGGTTAGAAACAGATTCACATTTTGAAAAGCGACCTGCAAGCCAGGTATCTTAATACCCACATATGACTCCCCCTTTCCTAAACCCCCTCCCCGGCTCCACCCCACAAATCTCCTGGTATTGCCCACCCACCCAGAGCTGGTACCCTACCTTCAGCTCTAAGTGAACATTAACGACTGTCCCTGATGAACCAGACCAAAGGCTGACCTTGCCTGACATTGTGTTCCCAGCGATGGCCGGCCACTCATTTTCGGAAAACTTACATGTGGCCCATGAAGGCATCAGTCCTTGATACTGGATTGCCTGCCTTCCGTATCTGTACAGACCTGTAAAAATAAACTAGCTCAAAGTTGTTGGAAATGAAGCTTGGAAGCAGCTTCTGACAAACGTCATGATTATCTCGGGGAGGCATGGTGATTCTGATGGTAGTGACGGGGAAAGCATTTCTACGTCGCTTGGGATCTCGTCCCATGGCCTTTGGCCTTGAGGGATGACCGACCAAGCAGGACACAACTGAAGCCGCACTACGACTAACTGGACGAGGGACAGCTGGAACCAGCGAGGGAGTCGAGAGAACCCCACTCGCTTTGTAAACTTTCCCAGACATTATCGTCCGACACATTACCAAAAAGCCATCTCCGCGAGTCAATGTATCCAACGGAACAGACTGTGCCTTTTGTCCCCGAAGAGGAAGCGCCAACTGTTCAAACTCATTCGGAGAGGCCTCGCCAACACGCCAGGTTCGCTTTTCTTCTGGAGCTTATTGGAAAGTCGGCCCAGCTGCTAAACCCCAAAATCAATTTCTATCCGAGATGGAGGGATGGCTTTGCTGCAGCCGCGGACCATTAAATGCTCCATCAAGTTACATGGCGGGGGAGCGCGGGCCGGGGAGGGCACGGCAGCCAAATGAAACCCCCAAACAGATGCAGCTGAACTCGGTCGTGACAGACATCTGCCAGCCCTCTGACCATCCTTTGAACTCCAAAGAGCTCTGCAGGCATTGTGTTCTTCCAGACGGACGAGATAGCCCTGCTGTGCTTTGGACAATCACTGGGTTTGGGTTGTCGCAAAAGAAAAGGATCTGGAAACAGAAGGGAATGGAGGATGGGAGAGGGACGCCAGTGACATGGAGGCCACGAGAGCGGATAGACGCTATCCTCTTCCCCTCTGCGAGGATGCTGCATGCAGAAACTAGCATGCTCGCTGGCAGAGCCAATTCCATGCTCTGCTATGTATCCCTCTGCAAACTTTTCAGTTTAATGGGGATACAGATGGTGCTAGTTGTGTGTGGTGGGGCTGACCGTGCTTTTACGGATAACCTCTCCCTATATGTCACTGTCTCCTCTGCTCGGGAGGAGACGGGATCATGTGTGTCAGCCGGATGAGAAAGCGGATGCTTCCTTCCCCCTCCCCAGTCAATGTGTCACGTCTCTGGTAGACTCCGCTGCTTCAGAGACACCAGAGGAGAGGACCGCATTTCGGCCGATGCTCGACAGCCGACAAGATTTGAGAGCGAGTCCCATGGCGGAAGGCTCGGCTTGGAACTGGGACGCAGGCAGATGAAAGAGATTAGAAGGCCGTATATATTCAAACTTGGCTCGGTACAAACCGAGCATCTTGGCAGGCGGCGTTGCCAGAGCACCTGAACCACGGGCGGAAGCCAAGCAGGACTGCTGGAGCGCAGCAATGGCAAAGGGGGAAAAAAATCACAAGCCGGGTTGGGAGCAGGGCTTTCGCCGCCAGCCTTTAGACGCGGACGCAAGGGGGGAAGAATTGGCCGAGAGAAAATCAGATCAAAAGATCAAAAGCTTAGAAGGAGTTTTTAGAGAATCCAACTTGGAAGGGTCTTAGCAGCCGTTCCCCTCGTTAAGCTTTTAAGCTGCCTCTTTCGTAATTAGTGTATAATTTTGGTCGGAGCTGGTGCGACACGCATTTCGCTGTCTGGGTTCGCTCACCCTTCATCCCCTGCTCCCCCTCTGTTGCCCACTCCAGCGGTTCATCCTCCTCATCCTCTGTTCCCCACCCAAATCCCTCAATGAAAATACCGGCGCAAACCATGCGTGTCCCGTCGTGCTTCTGAAACTCCCGTGGGAATCCTTCCTCTCACAAATATCTGACCATCATTTCAGTTGCCCCAGCAACCCCGTTGACTACTGTGGCTGGTTTGGGAATCAAAAAATGAGGGGCACCGAGCCTTGATCTGGACAGGCCAGGAAAGCCCAATCTTGTCAGATCTCAGAAGCTAAGCAGGGTCGACTCCGGCAAGTACTTAAGAACATAATAACATAAGAGAAGCCAGTGTTGGATCAGGCCGATGGCCCATCCAGTCCAACATTCCGTGTCACACAGTGGCCAGAAATACCCAGTGCCACCAGGAGGTCCACCAGTGGGGCCAGGACACTAGAAGCCCTCCCACTGTTGCCCCCCCCAAGCACCAAGAGTACAGAGCATCACTTGCCCCAGATCAAGAGTTCCTATCTATAAGTAAATGTGGCTGGCATGACTAAACGCCAATGACGGAGTGAACTCCCGTCTCTAGTTCCAGCTCCTGCCAGCCTAGCAGTTCGAAAGCAAGGAATCGCAAGTAGATAAATAGGTACCCCTTCGGTGGGAAGGTAACAGCGTTCCGTGCGCCTTGGGTTTAGTCATGCCGGCCACATGACCATGGAAACGTCTTCGGACAGCGCTGGCTCTTTGGCTTTGAAACGGAGATGAGCACCGCAAGCCTAGAGTCAGATTCGACCGGCGTTCGAGCAAGGGAAACCTTTACCTTTACTTACAATAAATATATGTTTATGGTAGAACAATTTTACGCTTTATTCTTTTTCTTTTTATATTTTTTTTCAATACTGTTGTCTAAATATTGGTATCAAATATTACCAAGAATCTATTTCATCCAAACAACGATTAGAGAAAAATACGTTTCACCCAAACAAGACATCGGGCGCAGGTTTACATTCAGACAGCGCCTTGTCAATATCACTATCACTAGTCCCGCGGGACTCTAGTGATTTACTCGTTTCGGATGAATCTTTTTTCAAGGACTGTGATGTATATATAAAGGACGTAAGGTGCAATAATTTTTCTTTGTGAGCGCAATGCAAGGTTCCACAGCCAAACACTTGAGTACAGGCTTATCATAAGGTCATACTTTATTGTAAGAGCTATAGAGGCAGTAACGTCGCCACTGTTAGGAATGGCTACGTTTCTACAAGCATAATGGGATATAGGGTGTTCGTATGCACACACACACCATCCTCTGCAATAATTTTGTGACTGTATTCTGTGAAACCTGGTTCCAAATTCTGCATGGGGCTCCAGTTAGTTTTCAGAACCTCCTGACTCAGCCCAAGTTGAGAACTGTTGGTCTGCAATAATCCTGTCAAACAGAGCTGTTCTACCAGGCTTTTTGCTGCGGCAGTGGAGTTGGCCTCCATGCATAGACGGTGCCCTGACTCTTTGCCCTGTGTGGAGTTTGGTACTATATGAACCTGGTACGGCTCCAGTACCACCAGTCTGGCTTATGGGGGTTGGTGGACCTGAGTTGCTACATATAATGCACCGTCTTTTAATTGTGTAAGGGTTTTTAACTGTTTTCAGAATTAATTATATTATCGGTTTTAATGGTTTATGCACTTGGTTGTTAATTGTTTAATTGTGTAAGCACTTTGTTGTTACCCGCCCTGAGCCCATTTGGAAAGGGCGGAATATAAATAAAATAAATACGCATGAGTTGATTTCAGGGGCTTTGCATACCGGCCAGTCAGGATTCTTTCCACTTTGGAAACTCGGATAAATCTGGTACCTTGTTGGTCTGTCACGTCAAACAGAAGGAGCCTGGATTTATTTGGTGTAGTGGTTAAGTGCGCGGACTCTAATCTGGGAGAACCGGGTTTGATTCCCCACTCCTCCACTTGTACCTGGGCTGGATGACCTTGGGCAAGCCATAGCTCTGATAAGAGCTGTCCTTGAAAAAGAGCAGTTTCTGTCAGAGCTCTCTCAGCCCCACTGACCTCCCAGGGTGTCTGTTGTGGGGAAGGGGAGGGGAAGGAGTTTGTAAGCTGCTCTGAGACTCCGAGTGAAGGGCGGGGTATAATCTGGGAGAACCAGCTTTGATTCTCCACTGTTCCACTTGCAGCTGCCGGATGACCTTGGCCAAGCCATCGTTCTGCCAGAGCTGTTCTCTCAAGGACAGTTCTGGAAAGAGCTCTCTCAGCCCCACCTACCAGGGTGTCTGTTGTGGGGAGGGGAAGGGAAAGGAGATTGCAAGCCGTTCTGAGACTCCGAGTGAAGGGTGGGGTATAAATCCAATCTCTTCTTCTTCTTCTTTCTAGATGTGGCATGATTTGCAATACATTTCGGTGAGCTGAGGATGATGCAAAAACAATTGGAAGGATGTGACCTGTTCTTTGATCTATTCGGAATTTGCAATGAGTTAAAAGAAGCATTAGAAACAAACAAAAAAAAACCCCACTGTCCCAGCTGGGTGCTCTGAGTCGTTTTTTGTTTTTTTTAAACAGCCTAATATCCAGAGATAATTACCTACCCACAGCTCCTACAACAACCACAGAGAGAGACCCAATTTCGAATATATTTAGCTTCACCCTTTGAAAATGCTACGCCGCCCGCCTGTTGGTGCACCTTACATCCCACGTCGTGAGACCGAGGCCCGATTTAACAGATGCTACAGCATTTCGTTTAACTATTTTTAACAGCCCGGCCACAGCAAGCGTGGGGGGGGGAGGGATATGCCAAAGGGAGGTGGTTTTGACCTTTTCCAACTTCTGTACATGTGCAGAAAGCAGAACCGAAAAGGCACCGATAGATCAAATGCCCTAGGAGAGACGTGGGGAGGGAGGGACCGGTGGGGGAAAAAAAGCGCACTGCAGAGAACAAATGAGAAGCCGGCGACAGGCACCCAAGTTGGAGACGGAAATTAAAGTCAGCGCTGAACCAAAACACGCAAATGGAGCCCAGGGGAGAAATGTGAAACGTTAACAGGGGAAGGGAACCCACCCCGGCTTGTAAAGAGTGAGCAGGCGTGCCATCGAGAGCAAACCGGGTCCAATCCATTTCACTTCTTGCTCTGTTCCCCCTGAGACTATAGCATCAAGTCAAGCATGCCCGGGATCAATAAAAATTGCCCATTCGGCTATTAGTGCATTCAAACGCTCAGGTCTGCCGATAGATTAGAAGCAGCTGCGAGGTTTTCGGTTGTTGCTGTTGTTTTTTCAATGGTACAGTCTATGACCCGTGCTGGATAGCCCAGGCTGGCCTGATCTCGTCAGACCTCAGAAGCTAAGCAGGATCCACCCTGGTTGGTATTGGGATGGGAGACCACCGAGGAATTCCAGGATCGCCACGCAGAGGCAGTCAATGGCAAACCACCTCAGAACGCCCACCAGGGGTCGCCATAAGCCAACTGTGACTTGAGAACAATTTCACACACACACACCCCGAGCATCTCTTGCCTTTAGAAAACCCCATGAGGAGGTAAGCCATAAACACATTCCACCACCACAATCTACACCAGGGGTGTCAAACATGCGTCCCGGGGGAGGCACCCAAGTTGGAGACGGAAATTAAAGTCAGCGCTGAACCAAAACACGCAAATGGAGCCCAGGGGAGAAATGTGAAACGTTAACAGGGGAAGGGAACCCACCCCGGCTTGTAAAGAGTGAGCAGGCGTGCCATCGAGAGCAAACCGGGTCCAATCCATTTCACTTCTTGCTCTGTTCCCCCTGAGACTATAGCATCAAGTCAAGCATGCCCGGGATCAATAAAAATTGCCCATTCGGCTATTAGTGCATTCAAACGCTCAGGTCTGCCGATAGATTAGAAGCAGCTGCGAGGTTTTCGGTTGTTGCTGTTGTTTTTTCAATGGTACAGTCTATGACCCGTGCTGGATAGCCCAGGCTGGCCTGATCTCGTCAGACCTCAGAAGCTAAGCAGGATCCACCCTGGTTGGTATTTGGATGGGAGACCACCGAGGAATTCCAGGATCGCCACGCAGAGGCAGTCAATGGCAAACCACCTCAGAACGCCCACCAGGGGTCGCCATAAGCCAACTGTGACTTGAGAACAATTTCACACACACACACCCCGAGCATCTCTTGCCTTTAGAAAACCCCATGAGGCGGTAAGCCATAAACACATTCCACCACCACAATCTACACCAGGGGTGTCAAACATGCGTCCCGGGGGCCAGATGAGGCCCCCGGAGGGCTTCTATCAGGCCCGCAGTGGAACTGGCTGTCTTCTGCTGCTTCTTCCAGTCCTGCTGCCGCTGCTGCATCATCATAGGTTTGCAGTTTACAGATACACACCTGAACAGCATACTCGAGATTGCAACAGCAGAGACATTTTGATGCAATAATTCAGAGCGAGAGGTGTCAGTTATCAGACACTGTGAAATGAACAAAATATTGCAAGGGTGCTCATGTTTTAAGCATGTTTTTAAGTTAAAAAAAACCCCACCCTTTGTGTTTTTGTTCTTTATAAAGTTTATATCACCGCTACCTGGCATTACCTTTTATGACACACCTGGCCCAGCCCGGCCCAACGAGGTCTCATTTATGTCAGATCCGGCCCTCGTAACAAATGAGTTTGACACCCCTGAGCTACACCTTCCAAATGCAAAGCTCTGTGGAGAGGAAGCTTCCTGTAGGGTTCCCATCCTTCATGCCGTCAGCCAGGAACACGGCATGGGGGACCTCCCCTTGGTAAAATGGAGGGTCCCTCTTCTTTCGCCTGTCCAGGGCTCCATCACTTGGACTCTGACCACAGACTCCATGTTGCCGGGGGGTGGGGGGCTTAACGAGCAATTGGAGCTCCTTTGTGCAAGATGTGAGGAGACACCAGAGGTCATTTCGGGGGGGATTGCGGGGGATCGCAGTTCCCCCGGGTGA
>NW_015176479.1:217712-235026 GCF_001447785.1 Gekko japonicus
TTGGCAGTGGAGCTGCAAGGCCAGTGGTGGCGGCTGGGACCGTTGGGGGCGGGGTGTGTGGCCTTATGACACACGTCTGGTGATGTCAGGGGGTGTGGCATATGCTAATGAGTTATGCTAATGAGTTCCCCTAGCTCTTTTTCTACGAAACGACCCCTGGGAGACACCATCTTTGCTGAGCAGAGGGGCGTGTCTCCTCGGCGCTTTTCAACTTGCTGCAAATGATTGATGTGGGCACACGTGAGCCAGGGGGTTGATTAGAAGTTCCATGCAGTGTTACTCCAGCCTAAGCCCACAGAAACCCATAGGATTGTATCAGGGTATTGACGTCTGTGCATGAGAGCCAGTTTGGTGTAGCGGTTAGGAGCACGGACGCTAATCTGGGAGAACTGGGTTTGAGTCCCCACTCCTCCACACGCAGCCGCTGGTGGGACCCTGGGCCAGTCACAGTTCTCTCAGAGCTATTCTTGAGAGAGCCGTTCTCGAAAGAGCTCTCTCAGCCCCGCCTACCTCAAAGGGTATCTGTTGCGGGGAGGGGGAGGGAAAGGAGATTGTAAGCCGCTCTGAGACTCTGAGTGAAGTTGTTGTTCAGTCGCACAGTCGAGTCCGACTCTTCGCGACCCCATGGACCAGATCACGCCAGGCCCTCCTGTCTTCCGCTGTCCTCTGAAGTTTGCTCAATTTCATGTTCGTTGCATCTATGACGCTGTCTAACCATCTCGTCCTTTGCCGTCCCCGTCTTCTTTGACCTTCAATCTTTCCCAGCATCAGGGTCTTCTCCAGTGAGTGCTCCCTTCTCATTTGGTGAAGGGCGGGGTACAAACCCAATCTCCTCCACTTTCTCCTCCTCCTCTTCTTCTAGCTCAGCCCTGACCTAGACAACCCAGGCTAGTCAGATCTCAGCAGATCTCGGAAGCGAAGCAGGATCAACCGTAGCCAGTCTTTTGATGAGAGACCCCAAAGGAATACCAGGGTCACAACACAGAGGCAGGCAATGGCAAACCGCCTCTGAACGTCTCTTGCCTTGAGAACCCCACGAGGGGTCTCCATAAGTCAGACGCGACTTGATGGCAAAATCAATCAATCCATCAACAGGAATTGCTGAAGGCTGCCACGATATGTCAGATTGCTATTTTCCTTGCGAGAAGCGTTCCCTCTAAGCTTGGTTCGTGCAAGTTAGCTCACAGTTTTTTAGCCTCCGGCTCACACATCTTTGTCTTAGCTCAGGAACGAGGGCTCCAGAGAAAACTAATTGATGCAGCAGCCCAATCGCTCAGTCACGACTTTAATGCCAGAATCTCACAGGGCTCCACAGCTTAGAAGGAGCATCGGAAGACACCTATAAATATACACACCAGGTTGCAATTTTCAGATGTGCAAATAAGGTCGGAATCCCAGACACACTTTTTTGGGGGGGAGAAACGCTGACTTCATTCAGAATGACTATGAAGAAGAAGGAGGAGGAGGAGGAGGAGATTGGATTTATCTCCTTCACTACCCGAAGGAGTCTCAGAGTGGCTTACAATCTCCTTCCCCTTCCCCTCCCCACAACAGACACCCTGTGAGGTGGGTGGGCTGAGAGAGCTTTTTGAGAACTGCTCGTGAGAGAACAGCTCTATGAGTTTACAAACCTCTATGTCTTACAATCCTCTATGGCTTACAATCCTCTATGGTTTACAATCCTCTATGTCTTACAATCCTCTATGGCTTACAATCCTCTATGGTTTACAATCCTCTATGGCTTACAATCCTCTATGGTTTACAAAACTCTATGGCTTACAATCCCTTTCCCTTCCCCTCCCCACAACAGACACCCTGTGGGGTGGGCGGGCTGAGAGAGCTTTTTGAGAACTGCTCATGAGAGAAGAGCTCTATGAGAACCGTGGCTGCATGTCGAGGAGTGGGGAATCAAGCCCAGTTCTCCCAGATTAGAGTCCGCGCTCTTAACCACTACACCAAACTGGCTCTCAAGTAAAGTAGTATATGCTTGGGCCGTACGGCAGATGGTTATTTGCCCACCAAGGTCAACAGCTAGTTCATTCAACTGCTTCTGAGGTCAATTCAATCATTTTTTTTTAAAAAAAAATCTGCTTAATGCAGACAACAGTGGTGACCAGTGCAGGATGAGAGCGGATACACAAAACCACTTTGCGTATGCTGCACTGATACGAAAACTGAACTCGGAGAGAGCAGGAATTGCATGGGCAGAGAAAGGTGGTCATGTGGATCGGCCTTGGGGTAGCAGCAACAGCCCAAGCGAGCTCAGACTAGGGTGAGAAAGTGTGGGCAGGTGAAACTTCTGGAACAAAAAGAAGAAAAAGGCTGGAGGGTAGGGAGTGCTGGGTGAAATCAAACAAGAGAAATCAATAGAGGTAAATGGAAAGTGTTCAAAGAGAAATTAATGTGTGCCCCAGGGCTACCGACGCAACCCAGCAATAAATGCAATAGGCATTTTAAAGGCCATTAAGACATGAGGAATAGAAAGTTGGTATAAAACAGAACTCAAAAGATTGCTGAATACAGTCAACAAAACCGCGAGGAAGCGAAACACAGGGGTGCTCTCAGCACGGAACGATGATGGAAGACGAGGCTGCGACACTACGACTTCTTCGAGGCACGGTCCAAAGCTCATATTTGGAGAAAGAAATTATAAAAATTAAAAACAGTCTCGGATGGGGGAGAAAAAATAATACTCGGACAAGAATCCAGGAACTTCCATTTCCTGCCAGTCTCTACGGCTCTTTGTCCGGGTGGGAAGCTTCCTTCCAATCCCGTGAGCGAAATTTCCACAAACATTGATTCACAACCTACCGGTGGCTCATCTAATTTGACAGACAGCCAAGGTCACTGCCGATGAGCGCCAAAGCGAGCTCAGACTAGGGGGAAAAAGTGTGGGCACGTGAAACTCCTGGAACAAAAAGAAGAAAAAAGGCTGGAGGAGAGGGAGTGCTGGGTGAAATCAAACAAGAGAAATCAATAGAGGTAAATGGAAAGTGTTCAAAGAGAAATTAATGTGTGCCCCAGGGCTACCGACGCAACCCAGCAATAAATGCAATAGGCATTTTAAAGGCCATTAAGACATGAGGAATAGAAAGTTGGTATAAAACAGAACTCAAAAGATTGCTGAATTCAGTCAACAAAACCGCGAGGAAGCGAAACACAGGGGTGCTCTCAGCACGGAACGATGATGGAAGACGAGGCTGCGACACTACGACTTCTTCGAGGCACGGTCCAAAGCTCATATTTGGAGAAAGAAATTATAAAAATTAAAAACAGCCTCAGATGGTGGAAAAAAATAATACTCGGACAAGAATCCAGGAACTTCCATTTCCTGCCAGTCTCTACGGCTCTTTGTCCGGGTGGGAAGCTTCCTTCCAATCCCGTGAGCGAAATTTCCACAAACATTGATTCACAACCTACCGGTGGCTCATCTAATTTGACAGACAGCCAAGGTCACTGCCGATGAGCCGATGATCTCGCATGGCCAGAGAATGCCATCGTATACCACAAAATCAAAGACAGCGTGCGGACTGAGACCGAGGACAGTCTCAAGGGGGAATGGGGGCACTCAAAGATCTACCAAAGAGTCAACACAGACAGAAGAACTGCCCTGCTGGAGAAGACTCAAAGGCCCATCTGTCATGGGCCGGGCCGGGCCGGGTTGAGAGGCAGGAGTCGGGTCTGGTCCAAGGTCACTGCCAGGAGAGTCAGAGCAAGAGCCAAATCGCAAGACCGAGAGAGGGGTTGTCCGAAGCAGGGATCAGGAATCCAGGGGTCCGAGAACAGGAGCCGAAGTGGATGCGAGGTTGGCATGGAAGTGACTCGTTGCCTCCACGGACAGCCCAATCCCGAGTGGGAGATATATAGGCCTCCGGCCGTGGTACCCTTGGCAGAAGTGCCGCTCCTGTTAGTACTCAGGACGCGGTGGTCGCCTTCCCCGCCAGCGTGCATCTTGGTGGCGGGTGGCTAAGTCCTTGCCGAGCCACTCCCTCAGCTGAACCACCCACGGAGAAGAGTCATACGGGATTCCCGGTTGCACCTGTACCTCATCGGCTGCTGTAGGGCCAGGTGCAGGGGTTACAGGCTCGGGCGCTGGCGGTGGCACGTTGTCAACTCCCAAGGAGTCAGCGGAGCTGGCTTCTGGCTCTGGCAATGCCGGCTACTCTGGTTGTGCTGCCAACACCATCTTAACTTGGGCATCTGTTCTCGAGTACGACTAGCCAGATACGAACGTTCCTCACAAAACTAAAATATGAGGACAACTGACTCTTCTGTTGTTTGACCCATTATCTAGGACCTGCCTCTGGACACAGTGGGCCCATCTAGGAACTCTGGCTAAAAAAGGATCCAGCCTCCCTGTATTTGTTGAAATCCCTTTCTTCAAGCCAAGCACGATAATGGCAAACAGCACAGCTTGCGGTAGTGCATTCCAGAGATTTATTTACATTCAGAATGAAAATTTAGAGCCAGTTTGATGTAGTGGTTAGGGGCGCGGACTCTGATCTGGGAGAACCGGGTTTGATTCCCCACTCCTCCACACACAGCTGCTGACGTGACCTTGGGTCAGTCACAAGTTCTCTCAGAGGTGTTCTCTCAAGGGCAGTTCTCGAGAGAGCTCTCTCAGCCCCGCCTACCTCACAGGTTGTCTGTTGTGGGGAGGGGAAGGGAAAGGAGATTGTAAGCCACTCTGAGACTCCTTCGGGTAGTGAAGGGCGGGCTATAAATCCAATCTCCTCCTCCTTCCTTTTGTCTGTCCCGAACAGCCTGCAGGATTTACTGGCAGATCCCAAGTTCTAGTTTCATTAAAGAAGGAAGACAGTGGCTCTCTCCCTACTCCACACCTTCACGATGCCCATTCCACCTCACCCCACCAATCAGCTGGCAAATGGAAAAGTCCTCTTCATTCAAGATGGGGGACTGGATCCAATTTTGCTACCCTGAGCTCCTTGGAAGAAAGACAGGATTTTAAAAAGCATAGACAGACAATCACTCTCTGCTCTGACTCCAGGCTTCTACTGGGGCCAAGTGAGATGGTATCAAATCTACATATGAACCACATTTCAGCAGCTTGATTTTAATAATGTTTTAAGGTAGGAACTGTGGGCCGGAATGCTAAAACGAACATCCAAGCAAAGGCTCAGGTGTTTATTGCCGCACACTCAAAGAGAGGAATCGTCGCTCACCAGGAGCAATTTATCGTGAAATATTAAAAACCGAGCACAGTCCTCTCTAGAAGCCTGTGGGTACCGATCTCGTTCTGAAACATTCGGCTCCATTTTGATCTCGGCTTCAAAAAACATTAGTTGCAAAAAAAGCACTTGTATACTCAGAGGACTGTGAGACTGTGACAGTATCGCCACCGTAAATGGCTTGCATTTCAAGTTACCCTTGTACATGAGAGTCGGCCCGTTTGCACAGAGCTCCGTAGAATGGCATAAACCTTGTTCTGAAGCGGCATCTCCAAATCAGTAGAGATTTCCGTCGATGGTTAAAGCTCCCTTTAGTTCGTTCAATATAATCTCTTGCATTTCATGTTAGCTCTGCTTCAACAACTACTCTAACAGTACTTTAAAATGGTTTTTTTTAAAAAAAGGACCAGTTTGAAAATGGAAGAAAGATTTCTGATCTAAGCAAGATAACAGTAAAAAGAAACCGCGCTGGAATTATCTGCTTAGCGTTATATACCATTCTGATCACTCAAATAAATAAAAGGTTATCATCACAGGCAGGGAACCATTGATTCGGGGGCAATTCACGTAATCCAGTTTTGCTGTCGCAACCACAAATGTTAGGGGTGGGCTGGGGTGGCACGACACTCTCTTTCTCCACGGAGGGATTACAGGATTTCAAGCCGGCAAAGAAGTCGCTTTGCAGATTGTGGAGAAGAGGCAATTGTAGGCGCATGAGATTATCCACAGAGACTGAGCTTGGTACGCCCGCTGTCCATGGGCTGCGGATTTGTACAGAGAAAGAAATCCACAACACAACTGTGCATGGAGAGAGGGTGGCCAACCTTACCGCCGCTGTATATGTGCGGTGGGAACAGTGGATTGTGCAAATTCCCTCCACTTCGCCATTCATAAATTACCTTAGAAGCCAATTCCTTGAATCAACCACTGCTTTCCTCTCCTGTAATTTGGCACTTAGAGGGTGCGTTCAGACGGGGGCTTTATATCGGTTAGGGTGCCGGTTCCAACCATTGTACTCACCGACGGGGCACATCTGCCTCCTGTCCCTAACCGGTGTAAAGCCCTTTACACCATTGCACTCTGCCACCAGGTCCCAAGTGGTGGTATACTGAGTGCAACGGTTGTAAACGGTGTACCCCGGCGTCTGATCGCTCTCCACCGTTCCACAGCCATTTCCGTCAGAAGCCTGAGGCTTCCGGCTTTCCCCCGCCATTTTTTTAAAAACTAGGCGATATGCGCTCGGGCGAAGCTTTGCCCTGAGCGTTTGTTAAAAAAAGAAAGAAAGAAAAGCCCTTAGTTTAACTTCCCGGAGGAGTCCGGGACTTAAGGGTGGCCAGGTTGGGCTTTAAACTTTAAAGGTAAGTCCTTACCTTTAAAGTTTAAATGTAATGGGGGGGGGGTTTGAGCATGTGCAAAGATCGCCATTCTGTGAACGGCTGCCTATGCGCATGCTCAAACTGTGTTTTTTTTAAAAAAACAACTCGCCGACACCCGCAGCGTGTGAGGGATCCACAAAATGGAGGTAAGTCTGATCGCGTTTCTGCCGGCATAAACTGCACCGGTTCCATCCGGTGCAGTTTATGCCGGCAGAAAGCCCCCGTCTGAATGCACCCAGTGTGTATCTGTGTAGCAGGTCAGGACTGATGTTGAACCTGTTTTAATGTTCTTGCTTCTCCCCCAAGGATGGAGAGAGCTCTCTACTGAGTATCCCTAGATATCCCAGGGAATTCCAGTTACCATGGTTCTTTGGAGAGAAGCCATGGCAGTTACACTGTCCTCTACTTTTGCCAAAGTGGCCATATTTGGAAAGGGAAGATGCCTCTATTCCAGGGGTGTCAAACATGTTATCCCTAGATATCCCAGGGAATTCCAGTTACCATGGTTCTTTGGAGAGAAGCCATGGCAGTTACACTGTCCTCTACTTTTGCCAAAGTGGCCATATTTGGAAAGGGAAGATGCCTCTATTCCAGGGGTGTCAAACATGCGGCCCAGGGGCTAGATCAGGCCCCCGGAGGGTTTCTATCAGGCCCGCAGTGGAACTGGCTGTCTTCTGCTTCTTCTTCCAGTTCTGCTGCTGCTGCGTCATTCTATGTTTGCAGCTTCCAGGTACACACCTGAACAGCAGAGTCAAGACTGCAACAGCACAGACATTTTGATGCAATAATCCAGAGAAAGAGGTCTCAGTTGCCTTTGCCTGTCTCTGCGTCACAACCCTGGGCTTCCTTGGGGGGGTCTCCCATCAAGGTACTAACCAGGGCTGACCCTGCTTAGCGTCCGAGATCCGATGAGACCAGGCTAGTCTGGGCTATCCAGGTCAGGGCACGGTGTCCATTACCTGTTCTCAAAGTCCAAAAGCACCCACGGGCTCCACAATCCTCTGCCCTATTCAAATGGGCTGAGCGATGCAGGTGACGGAAAGGGAAGCATTTCTTGACGGTTTCCCCAACAGATTGTTTCATCTAGGTGGAATTGCCCGGCATACACAGATCTTATGATTCAGATCTCGGATTTCATTGGGTAATAAGCACACAAGGCACGGTGCTCCCTTGGAAATAAAATAAGCCACCCAAGGCTTCGCGCTGCCTGTTACGTGTCAACGGTATCAAGCTGGAACTAAAACCCTTCTATCCTTATTGTTTGCCAGAGATTCTGGAACAGCTGTCTGTGGATCGAGGGGAAACGACATTCATACCCCCCTCGTGGGCTCCGTTATCATCAGCGGAGTGTTTTTAGACCACCCTACGATACCTGAGTAAACGCTGTCAACAGTGAGTGATTCCAGATTTAATGTAGCACACGGCAAAGGCAGCCCACCGTTGAAGGGGGAGAGCATTAGCTGGTAAATCCAAGCAAGTCGCACTCCCTTCAAAATTCCTAGATCACCGTAAGACAGCCCTAAACTCCAGCAGGCTTGACTGTCAGATAAACAAATAAATATACTGCAAAAGGACTGAATTTCTGTGAAGCATCCTAATAGTGTGGACTTCAAATTAAACAAGACCTAATCCTTGGTTTTCAAAAACATCCCTCGTGTTTAAATTAAAAGCTTTCTCCCGCAACAGACCCAGCTATCACAAGGATAGGATTTTTGCTATTTTTCAAATGAACTGCAAATTAAACAAGGAACTCCTTAGCACAGGGGTGTTAAACATGCAGCCCGGGGGATAGACTAGGCCCCCGAAGGGTTTCTATCAGGCCCACAGTAGATCTGGCTGTCTTCTGCTGCTTCTTCCAGTTCTGCTGCTGCTGCGTCATCGTGGGTTTGCAGCTTACAGATACACACCTGAACAGCAGACTCAAGATTTATTTATTTATTCTATTCTACTTATTGTTTGATTCATATCCCGCCCTCCCTGCCAAGACTGCAACAGCACAGACATTTTGATGCCGTAATTCAGAGCAAGAGGTGTCAGTTATCCGACACTGTTAAATCAACAAAATATTGCAGGGGTGCTAATGTCTTAAGCATGTTTCTATCTTAAGCTAAAAACAACCCCTTTGTGTTTGTGTCCTTTATAAAGTTTCTATCTCCGCTACCTGGCATGACGTTTTATGACACACGTGGCCCGGCCCAACAAGGTCTCACTTATGTCAGATCCGGCCCTCATCACAAATGAGCTCGACACCTCTGACTAAGTTCAAAAAGCAAATTAGACGAACTGGCCAAGAATGGAACCAACAGATAGGATAGGGCAAAGAGAAGAGCAAAAAAGAGCAAAGTTCCGTGCACCTTGGTGTTTAGTCAAGCCGGCCACTTGACCACGGAAATGTCTTCGGACAGCGCTGGCTCTTTGGCTTTGAAACGGAGATGAGCACCGCAACCCTAGAGTCGGATTTGACTGGCTTTTGAGCAAGGGAACCTTTACCTTTACCTTTATGGAGAACAGGTCTATCAACAGCTATTGGGCCTGACAGCCAAATAGGTCAGAGGCAGTATATCTCTGAAAACTGATTGCTGAGTAAGGGACAATAGTGCAGGATAATGTCATTATCCCAGCCTCCAGGTACATATGTCTTGGTTCTGAACTGGTGCTTTGAGGCTGTGGTCAACTGGCAGAACAAACTGAAGTCGAATCCAGACAAGACAGAGGTATTGCTGGTTGGGAAGGCTGACATTCTAGTGTAAGAAAATAAAAGAATTATAAAAAATATAAAAAAAGAAAATACGGCGGACGTTGTCTCTTTGGTCAGGACAAACTTAGGCAGATCGCGAGAGGGAGGGCAGGAAGGCTTGCGTCAGGGCCAATGCTCCCTCTAAGCTGTGGCGTCTTGTGAGCAAAAATCCCAGTTTGTGAGCTACTGGCATTAAGGCTGTGAGCGAGGGATTGGGCTACTGAATAAATTAGTTTGTTCTGGAGGCATCCTTCCTGAGCTAAGACAAAAATGTGTGAGCCGGAGGCTAAAAAAACTGTGAGTTGGCTCACGCTAACTCAGCTTAAAGGGAACACTGGCAGTGCTTAGTTTCTATGGCCCTATCTGATACGCCCAGGGAAATGCCGATCTCCACTTTGGGGTCAGGAAGCAATTTTTTTTCACCTGCTGAATTTTCTGCATTGTGCGGGGGGTTGGGCTAGATGACGCTGGAGGTCCCTTCCACCTGCTGAAAAGCCCTTTCACCTGCTGAATTTTCTGCATTGTGCGGGGGGTTGGGCTAGATGACGCTGGAGGTCCCTTCCAACTCTACGGTTCTATGACAACCAGCCTCTAACCGAGTAAACTCATGTCGTCGGTGTGGTTTTTAGTTCAACAGGACGAAACAGGACATGCAGGGCTTGAGGACACAAAGCTGCCTTACAGTAAATCAGACTATTCATCCATCGAGGTCAATTTTATCTACTCGGACGGACAGCAGCTCTCCACGGGTCTCAAGATGAGGTCTTTCACATCACCTACTGCTTGGTTCTTTCAACTCGAGATGCTGGGGATTGCACCTGGGAGCCAGTTTGGTGTAGTGGTTAAGCGTGCGGACTCTAATCTGGGAGAACTGGGTTTGATTCCCCACTCCTCCACTTGCAGCTGCTGGATGACCCTGGGCAAGCCATCGTTCTGACAAGAGCTGTCCTCGAAAGAGCAGTTCTTGAAAGAGTTCTCTCAGCCCCACCTACCTCACAGGGTGTCTGTTGTGGAGAGGGGAAGGGAAAGGAGTTTGTAAGCCGCTCTGAGACTCCAAGTGAAGGGTGGGGTATAAATCCAATTTCCTCCCCTTTCTTCTTCTTCTTCACCTGGGACCTTCTGCATGCCAAGTAGATGCTTCGACACTGAGCCACAGCCCCTACATTTCTAATGGAGAACATCTTTCCACGCTAGGTGTTTCTGCTAGTCTTTGTAGAAGATACTGGTGCAGCTGGCAAAGATCTAAAACGATGCTGCAATAAGCTCTCCACGCCTCTCTAAAAGGGCTGAATCTAAAACACACAAGATCTCGGGGGAAATATGTCAGGACCTTTTTGGAGGGAATGTTTGCACAAGCCACTTTTGATTGGCCAACAGTGAATCCTTGCCAAGGTCTTCCGGAAATATGGACTAACATGGAGGGAGGGAGGGAGGTGGCTATCAGGTATCCGCACCCAGAATTGGTCCGCATACATTTGTCTTTGCCAACTCTATGAGTTCTCAACTTCGATCCATCAGTGTTCTGATTCACTTCTCAGTGCAACTACTAGAGAATCTTCGTAAGTTTGGAGGTAGCCAGGAACTGCCTTCCTATTATTTCTGTGTTTCCCATCTCCCAGGTTTCCCCCACTTGTTTATTTGTGTGTTCTTAGAAACAAAACTTTTAAAGGAAGTCTTTGGGCTTTTCCATATTCTCATTTTCCTCACTTGTATGTTCCTGTTGCTTTAGGGTTCCCTCCCCCCGTTCTGCATGTATTTTGCTCCCTCTAGTGGCTGATTCAATATTATACCACTTTATGTCCGGCATAAAAACCTGCCGTTTAAATCTGCAGGGAGATATGCTGGACATAAGGAGCTGCGGTGGCTCAAGTGGTTAAGACGCTGAACAGCAGGCTGTGGAAGGTCGGTAGTTTATTCGAGACCTGAGTTGCCGCAGTTCGAGACCTGAGTGTGCCGCATGACGGAGTGAGCTCCCGTCTCTAGTTCCAGCTCCTGCCAACCTAGCAGTTTGAAAGCAAGAAATTGCAAGTAGATAAATAGGTACCACTTCGGTGGGAAGGGAACAGCGTTCCGTGCACCTTGGCATTTAGTCATGCCGGCCACATGACCACGGAAACGTCTTTGGACAGCACTGGCTCTTCGGCTTTGAAACAGAGATGAGCACCGCAACCCTAGAGTCGGATTCAACTGGCTTTCGAGCAAGGGAAGCCTTTACCTTTATGCTGGACATAAAACGATGTAATATTGAACTGACCACTAGAGGGAGCAAAACAGAACAGGACCCCCTCCCCAAGTAACAGGAACACACAATTGAGGAACATGAGAATGCGGAAAAGCCCTTTCACCTGCCGAAAATACTAAGAGAGGATGTTGATTGGTTGCCAGAAAAGCAGACTTCACCCAGTTCTCTTCTCAGAAAAGGGATTTTCCTTGTCTTTTCACCCATGGTTGTAATCAGATGCTGGGGCCCACCGTTAATTTCACATATAGTTATCCCCCTCCCTCGGGTTCGGATGGTTCAGCTGGATCCCAGGAGAGATGTATGGTATGCCTAGACCCCATTTACTGTATACACGCAGTGGATGTGGCTCTCTCCCCTTCCTTTACAGGTGCTTTCGACCAGTGTGGGAAGGGGAAAGCTGAACAGAAAGCATTTGGGAGGCCCAGAAGTGTTTTCAGGGCAGGGAGACTGATGAATCCCGGGCACCACAAACACTTGTTATCAACAAATAATCATTCCTGAAATGCAGCCACTGCAGACTATCAGGTAGTTAACTGCAGTAGTAAATATATCAACACTGATGTTTTGACAAACAAGGTCTGACCCAAGTGGGAAAGCTTGTACAGAGGCCTATCCGGAGACGCCCGCGCACCAATCAGAGTGCGCGAGAGACCTCTGATTATTATATTCTCATCTGCTGCACGCCAGTGGAGTACTAAATTACCATGAGAGAGAAGAGGATTACTTTCCATGTTGTTCCTTTGGCTGCTGAAGCCGAATAATATTCTCTGACCCCTCTCGCAGTTTGAATTGCCTTCTAATTCCGCGTCTCTGTTTGGAGCACCTTCGTTTGGTCGCGAGCCCCAGAGAGGGATCAGACGGAGGCGCATTACCTACCGACGGCAGGCAGGCGGCCAGATTACGTGTATCAAGGTCACCTGAGGGGAGCCGGAGATAATTTGCAAATCCGGAGGCAGGGATGTTCCCCCCCTTAAGCTGAAATCTGCCTCTGCTCACACCTATAATACTTTTAATTAAATTGATCAGGGAGGAATCAAAGCAGGCTTATGCCAGGAGAGTGCGGGGACGGAAGAACAAACAGCCCCGTTTGCCAACAGGTGCCGGTGGAAGGAAGATAAGACAACGGTTTGTCAAACGGGAGCCTAAGAACATCTCATTACGCTGGGGCTCATGCAGAGCGGGGCCTGTGTTTGATTTAAACATCCATCCCTTTGTATCTCCCCCTTCTTTCTCTGCGGCACTCAGATGCCGGTCTACCCTGGTTCTTCTTGTCAATAACCCTTAGCGAGCCTCCTGGCTGAGAAGAGGCGTGAATTGATTCACGTTCCTTCTTCTGTAATGGACGTTATTTCACATAACCAAAATGGGCCTAGATTGATCCAGCAACTTCAAGGGCAGGATTTGGTTTTGGGTCGGCCTCCCCTGCTCATACTGCCCTATTTAATGACCCTAAAAGAGATATGCCCATGGGGTGTTCTTGGCAAAGATACTGGAGTGGGTTGCCGTTCCCTTCGAGCGCCGAAGGATAGATGCTTCCGAATTATGGTGCTGGAGAAGACTCTCGAGAGTCCCTTGGACTGCGAGGAGATCAAATCAGTCAATCCTAAAAGAAATCAACCCTGACTGTCCCCTGGAAGGCCAGATCCTGAAGCTGAAGCTCAAATACTTTGGCCACCAAAAGAGAAGGGAGCACTCACTGGAGAAGAAGACCCTGATGGGAAAGACTGAAGGAAAAAGACGAAGGGGACGGCAAAGGATGAGACGGTTAGACAGTGTTATCGAGGCAACCAACATGACATTGAGCAGACTCCGGAGCACGACGGAAGACAGGAGGGCCTGGAGTGATGTGGCCCATGGGGTCATGAAGAGTCAGACTTGACTGTGCGACTGAACAACAACAAAAGAGATCTGCACAGCATCTTCTGGTGAATCGGATGCCTTATTGACCATCTAGCCAGCAGAAGAAGAGAAGAAGAGATTGGATTTATACCCCGCCCTTCACTACCCAAAGGTGTCTCAGAGTGGCTTACAGACTCCTTTCCCTTCCCCTCCTCACAACAGACACCCTGTGAGGTAGGCGGGGCTGAGAGAGCTCTTGACAGAAATGGCTCTTTTTCAAGAACAGCTCTTATCAGAACTACGGCTTGCCCAAGGTCATCCAGCCAGGTGCGAGTGGAGGAGAAATGGGGAATCAAACCCGGTTCTTCCAGATTAGAGTCCGCGCACTTAACCACTACACCAAACTGGCTCCCACGCAGGAGGCACTCCGGACTACCACGCACCGGCCGGCCATCTTATTCTGAATTGGTTCTAAACTGGGTTTAAATTGTATCTTTTTGATGCCGTTTTTACTGTGGAATGACCTGTTGTGATCTGCCCCGAGCCCACTAGTAGGGGAGGGCAGGATATAAATCAAATACAGAAATAAATTGAGGTTGTAGCCAACGTCTGTCTGACTCGCAACTGGGTAGTGGCTACCCGCTGACAACGGTCTTGCGCTACCGCAGTTTGGCTTTTGGAAACCTGACACTGTGTGGTGGGCGCAATGACGAAATGGCCGCCTCAGGAGATGCAGGTGACTACAAAACGTCAGGGAGTGAGGTGATGGCATATCATGAATAGTTACTCTTCAGCATTTCGGGCAGAAGCTCTGTTTAGCGGGATGCCTTTAAAATGAACATATTGTTTAGAAACATATTGTTTAGCAAGCTGCCAAATTTATTTTATTTTGGTTTTCCCATGTATGCGCTTGAGTGCTTTCGCTTTCATATGTAGACCTGTTGATGCGCTTAATAACTTAGTTGCTGGAATGTGTATATCTCTCAAGGCCACAGGTGGTTGCTGCTGGATAATTGCTTTGGTGATCTCACGGAGGGCCATGGGAAGGAGATATGTTATGCCGCCTAGAAGCGTTTGCTCCCAGGCCCGATGGCGCGTGGGGGAAGTCCCGCAATTGGGCCTCAGCTGTTTGTACTATAACCTGTCATGCTCGTTGCTTTCCCCCCATTCCTAACAGTGATCCTGTACATGCACCTATAGCTTCAAATAAAGTAAAACCTTTCTACAAGAGTGTACTTCCTTGATGCTGTGGGGAGCCTGACATCTTGCACGTGCACACAGTAATGCAGTGAAGACCCTGGTGCTGTGGTAGGAGCAGCCGCTGAAGCAACTCTTAACACATCTGCACTGCCACTCCGATCTCCAATGGCCTATCAGAAGCCCTGGGTGAGGAAAAAAACCCACCTGGCCCCGCCCACTCTCTAAGAACACTTTGCAGGCTCAAGGAAAGGTATCTGGGGCCGCCGTGTTGGAGACCCCTGCTGTATACCGCTGCCTGGCTAAGACCTTGCGCTTTACCAAGGCTTACTTAACAAATTTTAACATGCCTGTTGTTCCCTTTTAAAGCAATCCTTATTTATATGTTTATTATTACTCTTTGTTTTATCGACATTTTATGCCGTGTCGTTTATTGACATGGCTGGCACGCCATTCCAAGCGATTTTATTTAAGCAACAGCAATAAGGGATTAAACAGTGAGAGAGAGCGAGAGAGAGCGCTGGTACGTGGGGTGCCTCAGACGCCATGCTGGGTACCGAGAATCACTGATTCAAAGCCCTCCCCAGGCAACAACTCACAGTCCCCCCTTCCCCCGGCACGCCACTGTTTCCAATTTCAGGCCCGTCCCCTTGTTTACAGGATAACCATCCAAGAATACGGACACGCTTTCAAAGAATGTCGTCAGGCTCATTAGGGATGCAAAGAGCAGCGTGCACTCAGGACACCGTTGCATAAATAAATGGTCTCCGTCCACCGCTTTGTCCCGCTAGCCCAGGGAGTGGCTACCTTTTATCACTGAAGGGCATCAAAATTCAGAAGAGGAGAGATCGAAGAGCCAGTGTAAAAGCCCATTTGCATAACTGAAAACAGGCCACGCGACGTTATTGATAAATGACAGAGTGATTAATAGCGGCAGAAATGTGTGCCGTATAATAGCTTTGTACCCGCAGACTCCCTTCTCATTTGGTGGCCAAAGTATTTGCGCTTCAGCTTCAGTCTCTGGCCTTCCAGGGAACAGTCAAGTCCACCGCTTTGTCCTGCTAGCCCAGGGAGTGGCCAACTTTTATCACTAAAGGGCATCAAAGTTCAGAAGTGGAGAGATCGAAGAGCCAGTGTAAAAGCCCATTTGCATAACTGAAAACAGGCCACGCGACTGTTATTGATAAATGACAGGGTGATTAATAGCGGCAGAAATGTGTGCCGTATAATAGCTTTGTACCCGCAGACTCCCTTCTCATTTGGTGGCCAAAGTATTTGCGCTTCAGCTTCAGTCTCTGGCCTTCCAGGGAACAGTCAGGGTTGATTTCCTTTAAGATTGACTGATTGGATCTCCTTGCAGTCCAAGGGACTCTCAAGAGTCTTCTCCAGCACCATAATTCAAAAGAATCTATTCTTCGGCGCTCGGCCTTCCTCAACAACAAAACCCGCAGACTGTTTCTGAATGGGACTTCCACTGCAGCTTCCCTTTGCGCATTTCTTTGAAACATACATCGTTAACTGGTCAAAGTCGGCTTCTGCCCCCACTTCCTTCTCCCCTTCCAAGCCTGGACTCATCGGGGCTTGGGGGTGCTTGCAGGCAGCCACCATCTTGAGAGCGGCCAGTCAGGCCGAGGGCACAACTGTCACGAACGCGGTACTAGGCCAGGTAAGAGAGTCCAAAGGCAGTCCAAAGTCAAAACCGGGCAAGCAGCAATACCGAGAGACCAAGTCCAAATCACCAACTGTCAGAGTAGTCATTAAAGACAGATTCCAAAGAAGTCAGAAGCCAGAGAGGCAGAGGTCCGAGGTGTAGGTCAGGAGCAGAGTCGTACGAGCCGAGGACAGGAGCCGAGAAGTCAAGACGAGGAGCAGGAACTGGCACACGGGTGGTGAGGTGCAGAGCTTCGTCCAAAATGACTAGTCGGCACAACTAGTTGGCGTGAGTGCAAGAGCTAAATAGCCCGTCAGGCTGTTGGCAATTAGCGCGCCCTGATTGTGTCCCGACCAATGTTCCCTCTAAGCTGTGGAGTCTTGTGAGCAAAAGTTCTCCTTTGTGAGTTGCTGGCATTAAAGTTCTGTGTCAGTGATTTGGCTGCTGCATAATTTAGTTAGCTCCGAAGCCCTCCTCCCTGAGCTAAGACAAAAATGTGTGAGCCGGAGGCTAAAAAACTGTGAGCTAGCTCACACTAACTCAGCTTAGAGGGAACACTGGTCCTGACTCTCCCTAGTACTCAGGGCTAAAAGAACGCCTACCACGCATGCGTCCATCCTGCCGCCAGGATGCCATGTCCCGTCACCGTTGTTCCCGCAGACGGGATACCGGTGGGGCCGAGTCAGGGGGCGTGTTGCTCCGGCGTGAGTCTGCTTCAGCTGCTGCTGGAGCAGTTCCCGTGGCTTCAGGTGCGGGGTTGTCAGGAGCCGGGAGCTCATCCCCAGCAGTACAGAGCCAGTTTGGTGTAGTGGTTAAGTGTGCGGACTCCAATCTGAGAGAACCGGGTTTGATTCCCCACTCCTCCACTTGCACCTGCTGATGTGACCTTGGGTCAGTCACAAGCTCTGGCACAGCTGTCCTTGAAAAAGAGCAGTTTGTGTCAGTTCTCTCAGCCCCACCCACCTCACAGGGTGTCTGTTGTGGGGAGGGGAAGGGAAAGGAGTTTGTAAGCCGCTCTGAGACTCCAAGTGAAGGGCGGGGTATAAATTCCTCCTCCTCCTCCTCCTCCTCCTCCTCCTCCTC
>NW_015176479.1:235452-240957 GCF_001447785.1 Gekko japonicus
TCAGCAGCAGCTGTCATTCCCAGATGTTGCTGCTCCCTGTCTAGAGCTCCTGCAGCCAGTGGGGATTTCGTGGTGCTCTGCTTGCGCCATGTGCCAGCCACCGCAGAGGCAGCTGGAATGATGCGAGCACCCCTGTGTGCTCACAGGCCCAGATCTGCTGCAGTATTGAGCCACATCTGGCTTGCGAGTCACAGGTCGCTGGTCCCTTGAACGTGGACTTCACTGATCTTATTTATTTAATTCATTCATTCAATTTCTATCCCGCCCTTCTCGCAAGCAGGCTCAGGGCGGGTTACAACATTAGGATAAAACAGTAAAATCAGATAAAACTATAAACTTAACCCTTAAACGATGGCGAACGAACTACACCACAGCTAACACCGCAGCTATGGTGTTAGAAAATCAAAACAGAAGGGCTGGATCCGGGGGGGAAAAAAATCAAAATTATGGATACCCTTCCTTGGGTTAGACCAAAGTGGCTGTCATTCCATGTCCTCGGAAACTGAAGACCGTAATATAGATGGTAACAGAGAGGTAACAGGAGGGGCCAGGTGATATTTGACATCCGCTGCCTCACCCAAAAGTCTGGTGGAAGAGCTCCGTCTTACAGGCCCTGCGGAACTGTAAAAAGTCCTGCAGGGCCCTGACCTTTAGCGGGAGCTCATCCCACCAGGTTGGGGCCAGGGCTGAAAAGGCTCTGGCCCTAGTCGAGCCCAGATGGGCATCTTTTGGGCTGGGGATCTTCCTCTGATGACTCAATTTGTAAGGCCTCCAGTAGGTTGCCAGCTCCAGGTTGGGAAATGCCTGGAGATTTGGAGGGTGGAGCCTCTAGCCCTTTCCCCCTTCTGTCCAAGTCCTGAGAACAATAGGGATCAATTCAATCATCCGGGCAGTCCTTCTGAATTTGCTCAGAAGCAAGCCTGGTGGTGTTCTATAAGTCTACTCCCAAGTAAGGGATTGCACGACAACCTAAGCACACTTTCCCCATGATATCCCAGTGTGACTTACTGCCCATTAGACAGGCAGAGAACAGCGGCCTGGCCTCAGCCCTCTGCGTGCGGACTTGGGAGTCAGTTGCCTTTGAATCCACTTTAATTTAATTAGCACCCCCCTAGGGAAAAATTCCTGGCTACGGGGCTGATCTGAGTACTGAAAACTGAGCTCTCTTGTGTGGGTGTAGGGGTGCATTTCATGAGGATTTCGGACAGCAAAACATACAATCCCTTTTGGTGGCTTTTCAGTGAATGTGTCATAAATAAACCGAAAGCGTTCCGTGTTCAAGAAGTACCGCCCCCACTTCGTATTGTCTTCATTTGCCCACAGTGACATCAACATGTCACAAAATCTGATCTACTTGCTTGTTTTAAAATGAATCTCTCTTACTTTCATCCCATCATGTGGGACCCAAAGGTCACAGTCTGAACAGACATGATAATACAAAATAGACAGACAATAGATAGCTAGACAGATATAGCCATTCTCATGTCCTGGGAGTAATGGAGGGAAGGAGCAGATATTTCTTGGAAGCGAGTTCTCGTTTTGAAACAGGAAGTAACATCACAGCACCCTAGGAATTTCAGAAATCTCTATTGTTTTACCACAGAGATTTTGAAATCCCCATGGTGTCGTCATTGCACTTCCTGTTCTGAAACAGGAATCGACTTCCCAGTTCCGTTTCCTCCTCATCTTCCTACAGCGGCTCCACTGAGCGAAAGCAGGGGACAGGGAGCACCACCGAGAAGTTCCCTACCTCACTTAGCAGATTTTAGTCCTTTTCTCAAGGCAGATGTTCTTAGGGGGCCTCAGACTTGGAGGAGGACAAGGCTGAGCGCCTGATCTTACTCGGCCACAGCTGGAAAAATCTTCCCCCACGGAAGCAGCAGCAGCAGCAGCAGGGCCAGAATCCTTGTGGTACTTCAAGCACAAAGGAGGGTGGGGCTGAGCACACGGAAAACTTTCTTCCCCCTGAAGCCCTGATTGGCCATGTACATAAAAACAACAAGAGATGCCCTTGATGGATTAGACCAGTGGTGTAGCAGACAGGGCATAGAGCAGGCCTGTGGCTACAGTGGGGCCTCTTGGGGCCCAGCCCCCTGACTTACTACCAAGCCCCCCCCGACTTCCCATCCAGCCTAGGCCCCCCAACTTTCAATTTGTTATTTTATCGATGGTGCTCACTTGGGGGTGTGTGAGCGGGGTGCCCCCTGACTTATTTAACCACCACCCCCGAATTAAAAAACCCTTGCCTTCCCTGATGATGCCTCCTGGCCAACGCGCCCTCTAAGCTGTGGAGTCTTGGGAGCAAACATTCTACTTTGTGAGCTCCTGGCATTAAAGTTGTGAGCGAGCGACTTGGCTGCTGCCTGAATTCGTTTGCTCTCGAGCCATCCTCCCTGAGCTGAGGCAAAAATGTGTGTGAGCCGGAGGCTAAAGAACTGTGAGCTAGCTCACACTCATTCAGCTTAGAGGGAACACTGCCTGGCACTGCTCTTCTGAGGTTGACTGTCTCTGGACGTGGAGGTTTCCCTTTAGTCACCATGGCTAGCAGACCGTGATCGGTGTCTCCTCCACAGATCCGTATAATCCCCTGGTAAAGCCACGGCGGCGGCGTGTGGTTAATGAATACACAGTTTTTTCCCAATCAGCCCAAGAACATCTCTTGTCCTTTCAATATGTCAAACTCAGATTGGGAAATCCGAGGCACTGGAGAGAAGTACAGAAATAATGTTCGTGTGCTAATTTCCCTCCCCCCTCCAAAGGTCATTTTATTATTCTTTCATTCAAGATTATTTTAGGAGCGCTCCTGGGACGAGAGACGCTACGTCTCCCTCACGTTCAATCACAGTAAGGTTTGTTTATCATGTCCCATTATGCCACGGCTTCTTTTTTTTTACTGCTATGATTGGATTTCTGTAGGAGTTCATAATTGGGTTGTAAAAATTTGCTTCGGGCTGGAACTGACAATAAAATATAAGGTTTTAGAGCGAAGTAGTCTTTTTGTCAATTACAGGAGGTGGGGGGAAAAACGGAGATTTCGGGAGAAGATTCGCAGCTAGGAGTTAATAGGACTCGGCCTGTTTACATTCGGGAAGGATCTGGCTCCTTCGGATTAAAAAATGTAATCAAGCTGAGAGGTGGCAAAAGTATAAGGTTTTAGAGCAAAGTAGCCTTTTTTGTCAATTACAGGAGGTGGGGGAATAGACGGAGACTTCGGGAGAAGATTCGCAGCTAGGGGCTAATGGGACTTGGCCTGTTTACATTCGGGAAGGATCTGGCTCCTTCAGATTAAAAAGTGTAATCAAGCTGAGAGGGCAAAAATATAAGGTTTTAGAGCAAAGTAGCCTTTTTTGTCAATTACAGGAGGTGGGGGGAAAGATGGAGATTTCGGGAGAAGATTCGCAGCTAGGGGCTAATGGGACTCGGCCTGTTTACATTCGGGAAGGATCTGGCTCCTTCGGATTAAAAAATGTAATCAAGCTGAGAGGTGGCGAAAATATTCATTTTGGAGTATACCTAAAGAGAACAGGCCGAGGTTTAAAACAGTAAGGCCCCGACGACCCACCACGCTCACCATCATCTTTCGTCCTCTCGACGACTGGAGGAGAGCTGGGGACCCCATCGCCAATGCGCGTGAAGGCCAACACCTGGATCTGGTAGATCACGTATTTGCGCAGGCCGGCCAGAAGGATGGAAAGGGTGTGGTTTCCTCGCACTACTTGACTGCTCAGTTTGCTCTCCGTGTCTTTCGCCCGAAACAAAACCTGCAGGAAAATTAAGATGATATGGAAGGGAATAAGTGATTCTGCCTCCCCCCAGCCCCTCCAGAACAACCTATTATGGGGCTGGTTCCCTTGAGAAGACAGTCATTGAGATAATATTTTTATAATAGTACTTACAGGAATGCAGCCCAGGTGAGTTATAAAGAAGAACCAACCCCCCAGGTAATGAATAGCAGACTTTTTGAACTTCCAGTTAAGACTCCTTTTCTGGCTACATCCCAGTTGCTGTGCCAAACAGTTTCTGTTTAACTAGACGCACACACACATACAGGAAGAAGGTCAGGCATGCCCACCCCGATATGTTAGTTCAAACAGGAAGAAGCTACCAGCCAATGAATGAGTATCCTCTAGTCCAGAGTCCCCCTACCTTTTTGTGGCTGTGAAATTCTGACCAAGGGCAGTGAGTACAATCACAAAATGGCTGCCACAGAAGGCGGAGCCAATCAAAACATGGCTGCAGCGGGAGGGGGGGCCAACCACAAAATGTCAACGGTCGAAGTTATATACAGCTCTAATAGTAACGCTCCAGCATTTCAGGCCTGTGCTCTGTTTAACAGGGTGCCTTTTAATCTGCACAGCCAATCAGAAGCCCAGCTGGGGGGAAAACCCACCTAGTCCTGCCCACTTTCTAAAAGCACTTGGTGGGCACCAGGAAAGGTGCTGGGGGGCACCACGGTACCCACAGTCACTGCACTGGCGATCCCTGATGTAGCTATGTCCTGTTAAGAAAAAAGATCTTCGGTTGTGCCAACTAAATAGAGCAGAGAACCATTGACAGATATTGCAGTCCTACACAGAATTTGCTACAATAGTTCTACCATGAGGTTGCAAAAGCGCGGATCTGCATGGTTAGGACAGGATAATCTTTTTAAAAAATGGGGGAATGACAAATCGAACGCCGCTGATAAGAAGATGGTTTTGATGACTTCATCAACCTGCTTCTCAAGCAGCCGAGCCGGGTCCCTGAACTCTTAAACCCGCCCTGCAAGGATTAACGCCCTCCCAACCAGAAGAAGTGGATCCACTCCTCCGGAACAGCAGCCCCCGTAACCTCTTCCTTGCCTGGATTCGACTTCTGCTTGTTCTGCCTCAGCCACTTCACCACCGCCTCAGAGCACCGGTTCAGAACCAAAACAGTCACGTCTGGGAGATCAGACAACCAGACGAGGAGCTTGGCCTCGTCGCCATATTGATGACATCTGACTCCCGACTGGCCTGACATAAATATTACATAGCACAGGAGATGAAATTGACCCTTGTAGCCCTGCATAAGATGAACCACTCGCTCCACCACTCTGGGGGAAGCACCCTGTGTCCAATGATGTCTATGGGGGTGGATTGGGAAGAAGAAATGGCCCTGATTCATGCCGACCCCCCCCCTCCAATGGAGGGGGAGATAAAGTAGGCCTGTCGCCTTGCACAGGTTGATGGCTGCTGGCTTGTGAAGATGGCAGCCAAGGCCACTTGGCAAGGGCCCCCTGTCTGCTGCCCACCTAGGGTTGCCAGACCCTCCCCTGGTGGAGGTGGGGGGGTCCCCTGCTTCCAGGCTTCCCCTCCCCATGACTGATCAGTTGGCCAGTAGGGGGGAACATACCCCCAGAAAGACAGAGATCCATCTGAAGGGCAGCATTGTGTCTACTTCACTGTCCATGTGACCTGGAAGTGATGTCATCACATCTGGGATGGCGGGGCAAAGCTCTAGTATTTGGGCAAAATTTACCATAGA
>NW_015176479.1:241016-249758 GCF_001447785.1 Gekko japonicus
GGCCCATCCAGTCCAACACTCTGTGTCACACAGTGGCCAAAAATACCAGGTGCCATCAGGAGGTCCACCAGCGGGGCCAGGACACTAGAAGCCCTCCCACTCTTGCTCCCCCCCCAAGCACCCAGAATACAGAGCATCCCTTGCCCCAAATCGAGAGTTCCTATTTATACCTTGTGGCTAATAGCCACTGATGGACCTCTGCTCCATCCCTGACATGATGACATGACGATGTAACTTCTGGGTCACATGGGCAGTGACGTAGACCTGTTGCTGTATGTTGGCTGGGCCTCCCTGCTGCTCCCGATAAATCCCCCCATCCCCCTTCAGTTACCAGGAGGGACGTGACAACTCTATGTCCACCTCATACGAGACTGTTCTGTGCACAAACGGTTTCACCTTGCTTGGGGCAACAGAACGGCGCCAACCAATGGACTTTTCTCCTACTGGTCTTAATGGCCAATCCACCTCTCGCCTCTACCCATGTTTTTGTCTTCTACTCCATCACTTAGGGTTGCCAAGTCCATCTTCCACCCCCAGCGGGGGACTTTGGGGGCGTCCCTGGAAGGGGCGGGGCATCCCCGACATGATGATGTCACGTTGGGGACGTCTGCCCCACCTGCCCGCGTGCCGGATCTCCAGAAACGGCAGTTCCCTGCACTTAAAGGAGCTGGCATTTCCCTTTTAAATGCAGGAGCCAGTGTTTCCCCTTTAAGAGCAGCCGCGTTTCCCTTTTAAGAGCACGAAGCTGGCATTTCCCTGCAAGCTTGCGGAGATCAGGCTTGGGAGGAAACACGGGTTTCCACACACTTAAAGGGAGGGAGAGGGGTGGCTGTGGGTGTTGGGGGTGGGGCTTCCCCCACTGGCCATCTGGCTGGCGGCGGGTAGAACCCCCCCAAAAACGGGGGACCCCTGGCAAACCAGGGGGTTTGGCAACCCTACCATCACTGCCAGCCATAAAATTCCATTGGGGTTGACTACAGAGGCAGGGTCAACAGGGGAGGTGGGATTCACATGGCTGTATAAAAGACTGCTGGACATCCCCCTTCCTTGTGCGAACGGAAAAAGGAAATGTGCCAATGGGAGAGGAGCGAATAGCTAACACACAGTTCGTGGCCTTCTGTAAATCCCCTTAAAAACACACTGCCTGTCACTTGAAATACGCCAGTTCATTATATTATAAGAATGTAGGGCCGGAGCATCCCTTGCGTTCATTTAGCTTCAACTGTCGGGACTTCCGTATCCAATGTAAAGATACACAGGCAAGACCATATATATGTCGAAGCACAAAAAGGCTCAGGAGATTTGGAAGTCGCATACCTTGTAGCCGAGAATAAGCCCATTCTGCTCCGGTTCAGGCACGGCCGCCCACGTCAGGAGGATCTGAGTGGAGCTCACGGCTTCGGCCGACACGTTCTCCGGGGGTGCCGAAGGAACTGAAAAGGCCCACATTGACAGACGTTAGAGGCTGGGAAATGCATTCAACTCCTTTGCCCATCTGCATTTCTAGGATCCGCTCAGATCCAAGGGCTCCTACACATCATTATACACATGATATGTATATACACACAAAACAGGGAACACACACACACACACAAAGAGAAGAGGGACACAACAAAGTCTGTAATACACTAAAGCCACGGAAAGCAGTGTTGAAAGGCAGATTTGCACTGGAAGCCTTGAGAGGGCCTCCGTAGAGGATGATCAGAGCGGGAGCTGGTCTCGGCCACGTTAGCAAGAGCTGTTTTTTTAATTCCTTTGAAACGCACAAGGGCGGCAGGATCTTTCCAAGCCGTCCGAGAGTAAGCCCGACGCCTTGAACTAAAGAGGCTTTGCCTCTTTACCAGAAGCTTTTTTTTTGTCTGTCTCGTCCGGCATGTTACGAAGATACATCTCAACGGCCCCCCCTCTCGAAGGACTTTCCTCCTTTCATTTCGGTTCTGCATCTTAAAATAGACGTTCGGCTTGTCAATACGCTATAAGCCGAATAATTGGCACCCCGGACAATTATAGATGAGGAAAATGCACACTAACAATCCACACATAGAACTATGTGGTGCTTTTTTGTTTTTTTAAGTGAGCTATTGTTCTCATGGCCCACGACTAAGGTTCCCCGGCCTTCCTCCAGGGGAGTGGATCACCTGCGGCTGGGGCCCCTCCCTCTGGCACTGATCAGCTGGCCACTGGGGACTTACCAGGCAAGAAAACTAAGCCCAGGCCTGCGTCGCCAGTGACACGGTGAGGTCACCTCCGGGCGTGCACCGGAAGTGACGTCATCATGTCACCGGCAACACGGGGACGCTCTGGTATTTGGGCAAAAACTCTACGGCAAAAATGACCTCTACCGTAGAGCGTTTGTCCAAACGCCAGAGCATCCCCGCACCACCGGCACTGCGATTACATCCCATCCAGTACACGCTAGAAGTAACGTTGGCATGTTGCCAGCAACGTTGGCATGTTGCCTAGTTTTCTGCCAGTAAGCCCGCCTACGCCCCAGGTTGCCAGGGGGTACATGGCAACCATACAAAGGACACAGGCTCCACCCTTCAAAGCAGCCATTGTCTCCAGGAGAAGGAGAAGAAGAAGAAGAAGAGTTGGGTTTTATACCGGATCTGTTTCAAGGTGTTGGTGCTTACCCTTAAAGCCCTCTACGGGCAGGGGCCAGCATACCTTCGGGACCACCTCTCCCCATATGATCCCTGTAGAGCACTACCAACCAACATCTTTTGGTAGTCCCTGGCCCCAGGGATGTCTGGCTTGCCTCTACTACAGCCAGGGCCTTTTTTGGCCTCCACCTGGTGGAATGAGCTCCTGCATCAGATCAGGGCCCTGCGGGATCTATTACAATTCCACAGGGCCTGCAAGACAGAGCTCTTCCACCAGGTTTTTGATTGAGGGATGTCCCTTCCACCACCACCACCCCGGTGTCCTGGACCTGAACAGTCATACGAGACTACCTACCCCTGAGATATCTAACTTAAGAACATAAGAACATAAGAGATGCCAATGTTGGATCAGGCCAAAGGCCCATCCAGTCCAACACTCTGTATCACACAGGGGCCAGAAATACCAGTGCCATCAGGAGGTCCACCCGTGGGAAGGTACTTTATGAAAATGTTGTTATACGGCTTTAATCTGTTTTACTTGTTTTTAACTGTATTGTGTACTGTACTTAGATGGTTTTATGTTGTTTTGTGATGCCAAAAAGGACTTGTTAGCCGCCCTGAGCCTGCTTTGGCAGAGGTACAAATTAAGACAATAAATAAATAAAAATAAATAAATAGACCCTGCTCTTCACTACCTGAAGGCGTCTCAGAGCCACTTACAATCCCTTTCCTCACTCCACAACAGACACCCTGTGAGGTAGGTGGGGCCGAGAGAGTTGTGAGAGAACTTGTGACTGACCCAAGGTGACCCAGCTGGCTTCACGTGGGAGGAGTGGGGGAATCAAACCCGGTTCTTCAGATTAGAGTCCGCCGCTCTTAACCACGACACCACAGCTGCAATTTCAGATCTCCAGGCCCCATCTGGAGATTTGGCGACCCTCGTTCATTTGGGAGAAGGCAGCCGGGGGGGGGGGGAAGCCTCTGTTGCAGAGCTTCCCACAGAGAAAAAGAGAGAGAGAGAGAAGCCCCAAATACTGAGTCAATCCCTCAGAGCCCTCAGCATCTCCTTCCCAACATCCTTGTCTACCAGCAATTTCTCCTCAGCAAAACCCTCAGATTTTGTGTCAGTTTTTTACTCCCCACACATTCCAAGAGCTGATGTTTCAGGACCAAACTGGCCCCCAGGGGTAAAATTCAGGCCCACCTTGTCATTTTAAAAGGAGGGGCCCGGCCTACGTAGATGTTATCATTTTCTGGTGGAGGGGGGCCCCTCAACCTTTGACGTATGTTGGGTTCTCAGTATTTAAGCCTTTTACTTGCGTTAAAGTAAAGATAAAGGTTCCCTTGCTCGAAAGCCAGTTGAATCCGACTCTAGGGCTGCAGTTCTCATCTCCGTTTCAAAGCCGAAGAGCCAGCGCTGTCCGAAGACGTTTCCGTGGTCATGTGGCCGGCATGACTAGATACTGAGGCACACGGAACCCTGTTACCTTCCCACCGAAGTGGTACCTATTTATCTACTTGCAATTTCTTGCTTTCGAACTGCTAGGTTGGCAGGAGCTGGAACTAGAGACGGGAGCTCACTTCGTCATGTGGCACCCGGGTCTCGAACTGCTGAACTACCGACCTTCCGCAGCCTGCAGTTCAGCGTCTTAACCACTTGAGCCACCGCAGCTCACCTAACTTGCGTTAGGCGAACAAAAAAACTGTGGAAACTGCACAGAAATTGTTTTACGGTGATCAAAAGATTCTTGCTTTTGTTCCTGTGGCACATGGTTCTAGTCCAGGCTAGACTGGTGGCTGTGCACCATAATGGTGAAAGGTCTTCTAGCTCTGCCATTGATGGTATCCCTTTATCTGAACATGTGGACATAAGAAGCAATGCCTTAGACCGACGCCAAGCATGGCTCCTTTCGCCTCAGAACTGCCTCCGCTGACTTGTGTTGTCTCTCTCTTCCCCAATCCTTCTACCGGAGGCCCAAGTGGAAATGTTATTATCTGAAGTGGGACGTGAAGCAGACACTAGGCCCATAGCTGTGACCCTTTTCTCAAACCAAGAGCTGATTTCCACACATTTCCTAACCTGACTGGCGGTAGAGCAAATCCATGGTAGGAGGGCTTCTGGAGCTCTGGCCCCACTGGTGGACCTCCTGATGACCCCTGGGTTGTGGCCACTGGAGCAATGATGCTCTGTCTTCTTGGTGCTTGGGGGGGCAACAGTGGGAGGGCTTCTTGAGTTCTGGCCCTGCTGGTGGACCTCCCGATGGCGAGTTTTGGCCACTGTGTGACACAGAGAGTTGGACTGGATGGGCCACTGGCCAGATCCAATGTTGGTTCTAGGGGGGCAACAGTGGGAGGGCTTCTGGAGTTCTGGCCCTGCTGGTGGACCTCCCGATGGCCCCCGAGTTTTGGCTACTGTGTGACACAGAGAGTTGGACTGGATGGGCCACTGGCCAGATCCAACTTGGCTTCTCTTATGTTCTTATGTCTGGGGCAGTGATGTTCTATATTCTTGGTGGTTGGGGGGCAAGAATGGAAGACTTCTGGAGATTTGACCCCACTGTTGGACCTCCTGATGGCACCTGGGTTTTGGCTACCGTGTGACCCAGAGTGTTGGACTGGATGGGCCCTTGGCCTGGTCTAACATGGCTTCTCTTATGTTCTTATATCTGGGGCAGTGATGCTTTGTATCCTTGGTGCTTGGGGGACAACAGTGGGAGGGCTTCTGGAGTTCTGGTCCCACTGGTGAACCTCCTGATGGCACCTGAGTTTTGGCCACTATGTGACACCAAGTATTGGACTGGATGGGCCCTTGGCCTGGTCCAACATGGCTTCTCTTATGTTCTTATGTCTGGGGCAGTGATGCTCTGTATTCTTGGTGTTTGGGGGGCAACAGTGGGAGGGCTTCTGGAGTTCTGTCCCTGCTAATGGACTTCCTGAAAGCACCTGGGTTTTGTCCACTGTGTGACACAGAGTGTTGGACTGGATGGGCCATTGGCCTGATCAAACATGACTACTCTTATGTTCTTCTCCAACCATTTTGAAGGGCAACGGAGATCAGATCTCAATGCTTTGTACATGTACGTGGCCCGAGGAAGCACCAAGTTCCAAAAGAAAACTTTTTAAAAAGAAAAGCAATACACGTCTCTTTAAAGACAAGACTCTAATTTAAAGGTCACAGTAGAATTACTGTCACTAGCCTTCACACCAGAGGGAGAAATCCGACGTTTCTGCGCAGTCCTGCGCTACCCCCCCATCAACAAGCCGTCGAACACCCCGGAGGCAAGTTTAACACCTTTCAATTAACAAAATTAGTTTCGCTGGCTGCTTTAAAGGTTCTGACCATTTTTTTTTTTTGGCATTTATACCTCTCTCTCACAAAGCGCATGCTAATGTCCAAGGGGTATGGGACACTTGTCAGCCATTAGAGACCACCTGCATAAGAAGGGTATATTTGAAGATGAGAAAAAAACTGGATATCATTCTCAATGCCACAGCAGGCAGACCCAGCATTAGCTTGGTCTGGAGCCCTCCTTCCTGAGCGGAGACCAAAAGGTGTGAGCCGGAGGCTAAAGAACTGTGAGCGAGCTCACACTAACTCAGCTTAGAGGGAACACTGCATGCAGTGGTGGTGAAAGTGGGAGAAGGGGGAAAGGCAGTTCAGCTCAAGAGGGATTTCTGCAGATGTGTGGGAAATCACTTGCTCCTTATGTGCTCAGAGGCAGGAGGGACATGGAGTCTTAATCTGTGGAAATGGGCGATTGAAGCTCTTGACTGCACACGAAGCAGCCTTCTACTGCATCAGACTTTTAGTCCATCAAGGTCGGTATTGTCTACTCAGACTGGCAGCTGCTCTCCAGGGTCTCAGGTAGAAGTCTTTCACATCACCTACTGCTGGATCCTTTCTAACTGGAGATGCCAGGGATTGAACCTGGGACCTTCTAAGAGCAGAAGAAGAAGAAGAGATTGGATTTATACCCCGCCCTTCACTTGGAGTCTCAGAGCGGCTTACAAACTCCTCTCCCTTCCCCTCCCCACAACAGACACCCTGTGAGGTGGGTGGGGCTGAGAGAGCTCTGACACAAACTCCTCTTTCAAGGACAGCTGTGCCAGAGCTTGTGACTGACCCAAGGTCACATCAGCAGGTGCAAGTGGAGGAGTGGGGAATCAAACCCGGTTCTCCCGGATTAGAGTCCGCGCACTTAACCACTACACCAAACTGGCTCTCTACACGCCAAGGGGAGGCTCTTCCAATGAGCCACAGCCCCCAGTTTGGTGCAGTGGTTAAGAACGCAGACTCTAATCTGGGAGAACCGGGTTTGATTCCCCACTCCTCCACATGCAGCTGCTGGTGTGACCCTGGGTAAGTCATAAGTTCTTTCAGAGTTGTTCTCTCAAGAGCAGTCCTCGAAAGAGCTCTCTCAGCCCCACCTTCCTCAGCAGGTGTCTGTTTTGGGGAGGGGGGGAAGGGAAAGGGGATTGTAAGCCACTCTGAGACTCCTTTGAGTAGTGAAAAGATGGGGCATAAATCTAATCTCCTCTTCTTACTGGCATTAAAGTTGTGAGCAAGAGATTTGGCTGCTGGATAAACTAGTTTGCTCTGGAGCCCTCCTTCCTGAGCCGAGACAAAAATGTGTGAGCCAGAGGCTCAAAAACTGTGAGCTAGCTCACACTCACTCAGCTTAGAGGGAACACTGTTCTGGAGCCCTCCTTCCTGAGCGAAGACAAAAAGGTGTGAGCCGGAGGCTAAAAAACCCGTGAGCTGGCTCACGCTAACTCAGCTTAGAGGGAACGCTGGCAGGGGGTTGGACTAGATGGCCTGTGGGACTCCAGAACATCACAGAAACTCCCCCCCCCCCCATATCCTTTAATCTGCAACTAATCCCCATACATGCAGTGGAGGGAGGTGGGGGGAATCCAACCTGAATTGCTGGAAGATCTACAGCAATTTTTCTGTTACCAATTAGTCAGGGCCTGAGAAACAAGCGTTCCCCTGCTTCTCCTAGCATCGGGGTTGGCCCCCAACACTGGATTTTTATCTTTATTTTTTTTGGTTTTCATCTTCTCCTAGATTCATCCCCCACAGGGATATAATTATGTTAAAGGAATATAGATCGCCGGGAGCCATGAATGTCTTTGGCGGGCTGCCACGGCTCTATCTGTAGATCTTTGCACGCGCATGCGCGCGCACACAGAGTGACTCCCGTGTGAATCACTTCGTCTTCCAGAGGCAGAGCATGAAAAAAGAGGCACACCAGTTTGGGGGGGGGGACGGAAAGCAGCCGTTCCTCAGCCACGCTGATTCTTAGGATTTGCGTGTTTGATTCTGCCTGAAAGCAGAAAGATGTGTTCTTTTTCTTTAAAAAGAAAAGATGAATAATGTCGTCCCCCCCACCGCTTTTCAAGTTCAGAGACCAGGGATTTTCAACCCCCTTTCTACTGGCAGTTCGCAGAGAGGCAAAGGCGGAAGCCGCGTTTGCTTAAAAAAACAAACCCCCATGACAACCACCCAGAAGAAATGGATGATTACAGCTAGGAGGAGTCGAATCCTTAACAATGTAGATAATGTGGCTTTCTCACCTGTCGGGGCGGGCGGGGACCACTCGGGATCTATAATCGCGCCTGGCGCATGCCACAAATGCTGGCAAGGACGATTGGAAATTTCTCAGCATTCCACTGCAAAACCTTTTGGTTCCTCCCAAGACAAACTCAGTTCAAGGGGGCTGGCGAAGGAAGAAGTGGATGAAAGGGGCGGAAAGGAGGAAAGGGTAACAGAGCGCACGGTTGGCAACTTTGGCCTGGGGAAATGCCTGGAGATTTGGGGGAAGTGCCTGTGGAGGGGGGGAATTTGGAGAGAGATTTCACCTCGAGTCTATGGCGTACCATAGAGTTTGCTCTGCAAAGCCACCATTTGCTCCAGGAAAGAAGAACAACCGGTTTCTATTAAGATTACCAACCTCCAGGTAGCGGCTGGAGATCTCCTGGGATTGCAATTGATCTCCAGGCACAGAGATCTGTTCACCTGGAGAAAATGGCTGCTTTGGAGGGTAGACTCTAGTCCAGGGGTGTCAAACATGCGGCCCGGGGGCCAGATCAGGCCCCCGGAGCGCTTCTATCAGGCCCGCAATGGAACTGGCTGTCT
>NW_015176479.1:249904-253363 GCF_001447785.1 Gekko japonicus
TTTCCAGGGTTGTTCTGGCCACTGAGTAGTGTTGCCAACCTCCAGGTGGCACCTGGAGATCTCCCATTATTACAATTGATCTCCAGATGACCAAGATCAGTTCTCCTAGATAAAATGGCTGCTTTGGAGGGTGAATTCTATGGCATTATATCCTGCCTTCACCTTTTCCAGGCTCCCCCCCCAAAAAAATCCCCAGGTATTTCCCAACCCAGAGCTGGCAATCCTAGTTATAATACCCCGCGTTTCTCTACCTCAAAGCAGTCTCAAAGCCTTCTGCTCCCCACAACAGACACCCCCGTGAGGTAGGTGAGGCTGAGAGAGCCGGACAGTTCTCAGACGTTTTGCCACAAGGAAACGCCACCTGTTCTTGTGGCAATGCATTCACATACCATTTTTTAAATAAGTCCATCTGCGAGTGCGTGTGCACCTGGAAGTCACAGCGACCTCTGGTGACCGGCCCCTACTGGCGGCCTGGATTTTGCCACAAGGAAACACCACCTGTTCCTGTGGCAATGCATTCACATACCATTTTTTTTTAATATGTGCATGTGCGAGTGCGTGTGCACCTGGAAGTCATCTGACGAGATCGGGCTTGCCTGGGCGATCCAGGTCAGGGCCAATCACAGACCATACTGATGGGTAGATTCGGGACCAACAAGATGGGGTGTCTACATATATACTCCAAGCAGCAGGGATTGTTTTAGGAAGGCTTGCTGGGCATGTTCCCCAGTTTTAAAGAGGAGGTTGCAGGGCTGCGAGAGACGGGGCCTTTTCTGCTGTGGCATCTCATTGAGAGAGCCAGTTTGGTGTCGTGATTAAGTGCGCGACAGATGGGGTGTCTACATATATACTCTGAGCAGCGGGGATTGTCTTAGGAAGGATTGCTGGGCGTGTTCCTCAGCTTTAAAGAGGAGGTTGCAGGGCTGCGAGAGACGGGGCCTTTTCTGCTGTGGCATCTCATTGAGAGAGCCAGTTTGGTGTGGTGGTTAAGTGCGCGGACTCTAATCTGGGAGAACCGGGTGTGATTCCCCACTCCTCCACTTGCACCTGGCTGGATGACCTTGGGCAAGCTGTAGGTCACATAAGAGCTGTCCTTGAAAAAGAGCCGTTTCTGTCAGAGCTCTCTCAGCCCCACCGACCTTACAGGGTGTCTGTTGTGGGGAGGGGAAGGGAAAGGAGTTTGTAAGCCGCCCTTTGGGTTGTGAAGGGCAGCGGGGTATAAACCCAATCTCTTCTTCTTCTTCTTCTCTTCATTGTGGGAAGTGGGAACTCCACTCAGCCAATCAGCACGTGCCAACCTGACTGAGCTTTAGGCAAAAGGCAAATAAGAAAGTCTAATTGTTTTCATGCTCACTTCTCCTGTTGTTTTATTTTTTATTTGCAGAAAGTTTGGCGGGTGAGGCTGTTGTACATGACCACCAGCAGGTTGCAACTCGGACCTCCCCCGCCTCACTGCAGTGGATCTTGGGTCAGCTGCCAAGGTGCGAGTGAGACTTTCTTATTTGCTGACGGCAAACTCTGTAGACTTCCCTCTGATTGTTTTCATGCTCAGTTCTCCTGTTGTTTTATTTTTTATCTGCAGACAGTTTGGCGGGTGAGGCTGTTGTACATGATCACCAGCAGGTTGCAACTCGGACCTCCACCGCCTCACTGCAGTGGATCTTGGGTCAGCTGTCAAGGTGCGAGTGATGGCGTCAGGGGTCTGAGAGGAGGGTGAAGGAGCACAGGGGGGGTCTTCTGAGGTCACACCAGCAGCTGCATGGGGAGAACCGTGTTTGATTCCCCCCTCCTCCACATGCAGCTGCTGCCGTGACCTTGGGTCAGTCACAAGTTCTCTCAGAGCTGTTCTCTCCAGAGGAATGACATTGGTTGCATTGCTACATGTAGACAAACCTGGGAGTGATGCAGAGTCGCTCTAGGAATTGCTGAAAACTCTATGGTAAAATCATAGAGTTTCTGGCAATTCCTAGAGCTACCCTATACCATTTCTGGGTCCCCCCCCAGAAGTTACATAGAGATGCAGAGGTGGAATGAAACTAGGGAGGCATCCCACCATAGCAGGAGGCCTGGCAGCCGTATAGCCTGCTAGAGACTGGCAAGCAGGGCATGCGCCAAACCAACAGGTCTTCGAGCATCCTTAACTGTTTACTGTTTCTCTCGCTAGGCCTTCCTCGTATAAAGGTTGTGTCAGACTGCAGCCTTCTGATGTTTATTCCAGGCTGAGACTGGCTTTCATTCCTTCGCTGCTGATACCCGCTTAACCTCAGCGAGCTGCCTGGTGCAGTTTCACGGCCGAGAAGCCGGCAGGATAGCAAGGCCATAAATAAACAGGCAAATAAACATGGAGATGGAGCGATCTGGCCGGGCGTCAAGCCTTTCCCTGCTCTCCTGGCTGTTTATCGCCTGACCCCATTATTGCAAGGAGGCAACGCTTTTAGCAGAGCACCTCAAACGACTTCCTGTATGCTGGTCTCGGGAGATGCTTGACCCCCCCGCCGCCAGACGTGGTCATGATTATGAAAGAGTTGATTGCATCAACCGCGGGGGGCCTACGGGCACTCACGTCCAGGAGACCCGCGGAAGCCCAAAGCATATATTTATGTATCAAAGGTCAGCGGCCTGGCACGGCTGATATGAATTCATTTGTGGACCGGAGAGGGACTAAAGACAAAACGAGCAGTCAGTCCAAGTTAGCGCTAATTCGGCCGTGCCCTAGTTCACCCTGCCGTATCCCAGCACATGCTCTGTGAATACAGCTGTTCTTAGATCAAGTTGGGTAGCTGTGTTAGTCTGTCTGTAGCAGTAGAAAAGAACACGAGTCCAGTAGCAGCTTAAAGACGAGGAATACGTGGTAGGGTATGAGCTTTTGTGAGTCACTGCTCACTTCTTCAGATACAGCTAGAATAGGAGTGCATCTGTCCTATGTATTGGAAAGTGGAGTGATTTCAGATGCCACATGATGTTAGCAGGCAAATGACAATAGCGGGTGAACAACAATAGCAGGGATGATTGTATTTAGGTGAGAAATGCAGAGAAGTAATAGAAATCAGCCTTGGTAATGAGACAGGAAACCTAGGTCTCCATTCAGTCCCGGTGGATCCATTGTCTTGAGCTTCATCATCAACCGCAATTCAGCAGTCTCTCTTTCTAATCTCCCTTTGAAATTCCTTTGTAAGAGAACTGCTACTTTTAGGTCCTGGAAAGTTAAAATGTTCCCCCACTGTTTTTTGAATGTTGTGGTTCCTAATGTCAGACTTATGTCTGTTAATTCTTTGTCAAAGGAACTGGTCTGTTTGTCCAGTGTAGAGATTGGAAGGGCATTGTTGACATGTGACGGCATAAATTATTGTTATTGTTACTGTTATTGTACAGGGCAAGATGAAGCCCTGGTTAATAGAGCAAGGTGGGAGAGAGTGGAGGAAGCTAAAAGGGACTGTGGGACCTGGAGACATTTGTGCT
>NW_015176479.1:254683-258480 GCF_001447785.1 Gekko japonicus
TTTAATGTTTTAAACTGAAATTGTATTTATTTCAATGATGCTACCCGCCGTGATCCTGCCTGCGGGATGGGCGGGATATAAATGCAATTAAAAAATAAATAAATTTGTTCTGCTGCTTCAGACCAACACGGCTGATTACCTGGATCTGCCTGCCTGGAGATGTTGTAATCCCAGAAGACCTCCAGCCATCACCTGGAGGTTGGTAACCTTATCCAACCCCCAATCATCTTGGTTGCCCTCTTCTGTACTTTCCCCAGCTCTGTAATGTCTTTTCTAAGATACGGTGACCAGAACTGCACACAGTACTCTAAATGAGGGCCTCGCCATTGATCTGTACAGGGCCATTACAATATTTGCCTTTTTATTTTCAATCCCTTTCCTAATAATCCCCAGCTTCTTCATGATCATAGTGGGACGGTTAAGACAGGACTGAGGAGACTCGAGTTTTTGGGGTAACAAAGATGGGGAACACGTATACCGGATGGGGGATACACTTCTGAGTAGCAGTGTGTGTGAATAAGATCTTGGGGGTAAGGGTGGACCGAAAGTTAAATATGAGCCGTCAGTGTGATGCGGCGACAAAAAAGGCCAATGCGATCTTGGGGGTGTATCAACAGAAGCATAACGTCCAGATCACAAGACGTCACGGTCCTGCTGTACACTGCAATGGTCAGGCCACACCTGGCGTTCTGGAGGCCTGACTTCAAAAAGGACGTGGACAGAACGGAGTCTGCACAGAGAAGAGCGACGAGGATGATCGGGGGCCTGGAGGCCAAGAAGCCCTATGAGGAAAGGCGGAGGGACTTGGGAATGTTCCGTCCGGAGAAGAGGAGGCTGAGGGGGGACAGGATTGCTCTCTTGAAGTATTCGAAGGGCTGTCCCTTAGAGGAGGGCACGGAGCTGTTCCTGTTGGCAGCAGAGGAGAGGACTTGTGATCATGGGTTGAAATGAAGGGTGGGAAGGTACTGGCTGGATCTTAGGGAAAATGTTTTGACAGTAAGAGTTCTGTAGCAGTGGAATCAAGCTGCTTAGGGAGGTGGTGAGCTCCCCCTCACTGGAGTCTTCAAGCAGCGGCTGGACAAACACTTGTCAGAGATACCCTAGGCTGATCCTGCATTGAACCTAAAAACACAAGAGAAGCCAATGTTGGATCAGGCCAGCGGCCCATCCAGCCCAACACTCTGTCACACAGTGGCCAAAAACACCAGGTGCTCTCAGGAGGCGCCCCTTCCAACTCTGTGATTCTATGATTCTAAGTTGAAAGCCCCATTTAGCCATGGAGATCTCTATGGTCTTCACGGTGGAGCAGGGCTTTGAACCCCGGGCCAACTGCTTTGTCTTGGACTAATTTATTCTGCATCGTTATCTTGAGGGTTGCGTGGAGGGAAGGGGGAGAGGAGAGAAAACCGTGTGTGGTCCCCCGAGTTCCTCGGGGGGGAAGAGCCGGATAAAAATGTAATAATAGATAATGCATACTTCTGAGTAAACATAATTAGAATTCAACTGTTGGTCCCCGTTGGGCTCGCCGCAACTAAATTGCATTAGTTCAAGAGATTTTTTATTTTATTTTTTTTGGGACTGGGCTGCCCATCAATCGGGCGGCGAAAGTTAAAACTCCGACAGTGTGTCCCCGAGACACACGAATAGGTTCACAAAGAACGTCAAATGCTGCAAAGCGGGCCGCGTCACCAACACCTTTCCCGTCTTCTGCTTGCAGGTAAGGATCTGCCCAAGCTTCCGGGGCTTTAATTGATCCCTTTCTCCAGCGCTAATGAAAATATGCAAATCCGAGGACATCGTGTGCTGTTTTATAGCGGGGGGGGGCCCCCAAACCCCCGTTTAGAGTGATAAATGGAGCTCAGGTTCGGTGGACGGCCCCTCTATGATTATGGAGACAAACTGCAAACACAATCCCCGCTCGTTGTGCAGGTTAGCGACGGCGGTGATTTACTTTCACTATTGAATGCTTAATTCAAGAAAGGTCACTCCGCTCAATTATTCACCCCCCGGACTAAAGGTAAATTACACCCGATGCATGCAGGCTGGAAGCGAGGAAGCATCCTTGTTTGAAGTTTTCTAGATAACAGCTTAATAACGACCTTCCAGAGATGCTAATGAGCTACCATGGCTTATTCTTGCCATGCTCTGGCTGCTTTTCTGCTCCTTGTCTGCCCCCCGCTCCCATGTCGCTGAGTGTGCCCGAGGTTTGTCCACTTGCAAAGCTTGGTTCCACCTAAGAGAGCCACATTCACAGGCCACTTGCATGCTGGGAAGAGCTACTGACAGGCCCAGGTAGCGTAGGGCAAAAGAGCAAGATGCCTTTGGAAGTGTGGATAGGAAGGCTGTGGCGATCGATCACCGGAGATCGTGGTATTTCAGCTTGCTGTTCCCAGAGGGGAAGAGTTACTGACATGCCCAGGTAGCGTAGGGCAAAAGAGCAGACGCCTTTGGAAGTGTGGATAGGAAAGCTGTGGCGATCGATCACCAGAGACCGTGGTATTTCAGCTTGCTGTTCCCAGAGCAAAGTTCAAGAGGACTGCTGATGTGCTGTGAGAAACTAATTAATTCCATAATTGAAAGCTACTGTGAGACTCCAAAAGGTATACCTTTTCATGAAACCCCTTTTAATCCAATCACATCTGATGAAGACATGCACTAGAATGGTTCACCCTTAGAGGATATAAGGACATACGAGCATCAGAGAAGCCATGCTGGATTAGGCCAGTGGCCCATCCAGTCCAACACTCTATGTCACACAGTGGACAAAACCCAGGGACCATCAGGAGGTTCACCAGTGGGGCCAGAACTCCAGAAGCCCTCCCACTGTGGCCTCCCCCAAGCACCAAGAAGACAGAGCATCACTGCCCCAGACATAAGAACATAAGAGAAGCCATGTTGGATCAGGCCAAGGGCCCATCCAGTCCAACACTCTGTGTCACACAGTGGCCAAAACCCAGGATGTCCACCAGCAGAGCTGGAACTCCAGAAGCCCTCCTACTCTCGTCCCCCAAGCACCAAGAATACAGAGCATCACTGCTCCAGACATAAGGACATAAGAGAAGCCATGTTTGATCAGGCCTATGGTCCAACCAGTCCAACACTCTGTGTCACACAGTGGCCAAAACCCAGGAGCCATCAGGAGGTCCACCAGCAGGGCCAGAACTCCAGAAGCCCTCTCACTGTTGCCCCCCAAGCACCAAAAGTACAGAGCATCACTGCCCCAGACAGTGTCCCTATCTATACCTTGTGGCTAATAACCACTGATGGACCTCTGCTCCGTATGTCTATCCAATCCCCTGTTGAAGCTGTCTATGCTTGTAGATGCCACCACTTCCTGCGGCAGTGAACTCCGCGTGTTAATTACTCGTTGGGTGAATAATTATGACACCTGCTACAGGAGTCATTATTCTCTGCATAGTTCCATCTAGGGATGGGCATGAACCAAATGACGAACCGAATTTCTTGACGAACTGGGCTGGTTTGTGCATTCACGAACAGCGATTCATGCAACTGCGGTGTTCACGAACAGCCCACAAACCACCATGGGTTTTGTGGTGGTTTGTTTGGTTCGAAAGAGGGTTCATGGGCCAGAAATGCTGGTACCCAAGGCTATGGTCAGGAACCTTTCAGAGCCACGCCACCACTCCAGAGTGACTTGTCAGTGAGCTTGTGAGATTCATGGCATTTTCCATGGGGGGTAGCGAAAGGGATCACTGAACTAACTTGCATCTATTAGATGCAAGCCAGTTCAGCAATATCTTTTGCTCTCCCCCCCCCCCCCCCAAACGCGGGGGGAG
>NW_015176479.1:258579-291662 GCF_001447785.1 Gekko japonicus
GGGACATTAATACTGAGCAGAAAAATGGTAAATGGAAAAACGTTTGTGGAGGTTCACGACCTGTAGTTCGTGAGACTCCATGAACCACGAGCATCCATTTTCTCAGTTTGTGCCTCTCCCTAGTTCCATCTCATGGGGGTCAACAGGGATTTCCTCCCAGGAAACACTAGTAGAGAGGATACGTACATAGTGGTGGGACATTAATACTGAGCAGAAAAATGGTAAATGGAAAAACGTTTGTGGAGGTTCACGACCTGTAGTTCGTGAGACTCCATGAACCACGAGCATCCATTTTCTCAGTTTGTGCCTCTCCCTAGTTCCATCTCATGGGGGTCAACAGGGATTTCCTCCCAGGAAACACTAGTAGAGAGGATAAGTACATGGTGGTGGGACATTAATACTGAGCAGAAAAATGGTAAATGGAAAAACGTTTGTGGAGGTTCACGACCTGTAGTTCGTGAGACTCCATGAACCACGAGCATCCATTTTCTCAGTTTGTGCCTCTCCCTAGTTCCATCTCATGGGGGTCAACAGGGATTTCCTCCCAGGAAACACTAGTAGAGAGGATAAGTACATGGTGGTGGGACATTAATACTGAGCAGAAAAATGGTAAATGGAAAAACGTTTGTGGAGGTTCACGACCTGTAGTTCGTGAGACTCCATGAACCACGAGCATCCATTTTCTCAGTTTGTGCCTCTCCCTAGTTCCATCTCATGGGGGTCAACAGGGATTTCCTCCCAGGAAACACTAGTAGAGAGGATAAGTACATGGTGGTGGGACATTAATACTGAGCAGAAAAATGGTAAATGGAAAAACGTTTGTGGAGGTTCACGACCTGTAGTTCGTGAGACTCCATGAACCACGAGCATCCATTTTCTCAGTTTGTGCCTCTCCCTAGTTCCATCTCATGGGGGTCAACAGGGATTTCCTCCCAGGAAACACTAGTAGAGAGGATAAGTACATAGCGGCGGGACATTAATACTGAGCAGAAAAATGGTAAATGGAAAAAAGGTTGTGGAGGTTCACGACCTGTCGTTCGTGAGACTCCATGAACCACGAGCATCCATTTTCTCACTTTGTGCCTATCCCTAGTTCCATCTCATGGGGGTAAACAAGAATTTCCTCCCAGGAAACACTAGTAGAGAGGATACGTACATAGTGGTGGGACATTAATACTGAGCAGGAAAATGGCTGGCTGTGGCTAAGCACACATCACCACCCCTGGTCCTTCCTCCACTCGTCTTCATTTTTTAAAAGCGATCAGGACTTTTTGCATACAACACATGGTTCTGCTGATTGCCAGATATGGATCCGATACCTGTAATTTGTATATGTAAAGCTGCCCTCAATGTGAAAGCGTTCATCATGTTTGTAGACACTCAGAAGCTATAGAAAACGGGTCAAAGGCAACGGGAGTTACCACAGACTCACCTGACTCCCGGGTGCAGCCCCGCACCACCTCGCTCCAGGGCCCCGCCCCGATGGCGTTGAATGCTTGGATCTGTAGCTCATATTCCGTCCACTCCTGAAGATCCTCGATTGTGTGTTCCCTCTCCAGACGATCGCCGATGACTTTTATGAGCACAGCAGATGGCACATCCGCACGCCAGTATTTGATCCTGTAACCCACCGACTCGGGATTTCCATTATATTGTGTATCGGGGAGAGGCTAGGAGCATAAAAAAGAGAGCAGGGGGTTTGCAATGGGCGAGAGAGGGGACATTCGGTGACACCTGAAAGCACGGGGTACAGAACTGTTGGACGACATGAGCTTTTGCCGTTTGCTGGAACTGGAGGAAGTGGACTGTAAATGCTTACCTTGGCTCCGGGATGCCCCCTGGCTTTTTTTTAATCATTTTTTTTTTATTTTAGAGACATAACAACATAAAAGAGGGGAAATTATTCTTACAATTCCTTCTTTGACAAACTCATGCCTAATTTATCGTACACGTATATATTTCACCTTATAGCATTATGTATATCACTTGCAAATATATCAAAATTGTACTTTATATATCCTTAACAAGTTTCAAATGTCTGTATAATTTACTTATCGTAGTCTTCCAACCACTTATAAAACCTCGACCATGTATGTTCAAATGTGGTTTCTGGTTGTCCTTTCAAAGTTAGAGTTAATTTCTCCATTTCTGCCGTTTCCAAAATGTTTCTTAATATTTCTTCTCTCAAAGGTGTTTCTGCTCTTCTCCAATATTTAGCATAAAGTATTCTAGCAGTTGTAGTCAAATGCAGTATAAGATAAGAGTATTTTTTTTTTACAGTTTGACTTTGATAACGCTGCAGGGGTCAAGCAACTGAACCTGTCACAGAGAGGTTCTGAAATCCCCACATTGTGTTTTCTGTCCAGCAGAAGGGGCACAGCGGGAGTGTGGGGTGAGTTCTCAATGTTAAACCCATGATACGCAATGCTCCTCTGTGAAAGGCTGAAAGAGTTGGGTATGTTTAGCCTGGGAAAGAGAAGGCTTAGAGGGGACAGGATTGCAGTCTTCAAGTATTTGAAGGGCTGTCATGTAGAAGATGGAGCGGATCGATTCTCTCTTGCTCCGGATTGCAAGACTAGATCTAATGGGTGGAAATTACAAGGGAGTCGTTACCGGCTCAATATCAGGAGAAACTTCCTAACTGTAAGAGTGGTTGAGCAGTGGAACAGTTTGCCTTGGGAGGTGGCAGATGCTCCTTTGCTGGACGTTTTCAAGCGGAGGCTGGACGACCATCTTTCCGGTATGTTGTAGGTATGTAGGGCTATCTTTCAGCTATGCTCCTGCAGAGTGCAGGGGGTTGGACTAGATGACCTGCAAGATCCTTTCCAACTCTAACATTCTATGATTCTATGACCCTACAGCAATTTTATAGATAGGCAGATTGGCTTCGGCCCTTCCGCACAGAAGATGCAAAATAATCTCTGGCGGTGCTCCAGGGCCAGTAAACAAGGCCTTAATTCACAGGCGCAAACTCTCCAAAGCTCATTATTCTTGGTGGATTATTCTTAACCTCACTCAGGCAGCAATGAAATGCATGCTGTTATCTGCAGTGTCATGCAATCCAGGGCCTTTCATCTGTGTCTGCCTGACTGGCTCTCTGCCCATTGATCCATCTCACCTACTTAGAATAACATTCCTGACTCTTTGACTAGAATCCAGAAAGCTACTTCAGGTGTAACCACAGAGCTGTGATCACAGCCGGAGGGATTCGTAGCTTGTTTCTTTGTCTGAAGGGCAGGCCCCCCATGGGCAGATGACAAAAAAACAAACAAGAGGAGAAACTGATTCCCAGTTGCTGTAGAGATGGCTCCAGAGTCCTGAGAATTTGGGAAATGTATACCGCATAGAAAATTGGGCTGGAAAAAATAAAACGTATATTGGCTGTTGTATGGCCGTGGTCTCGGCATTGTAGGACCTGACGTTTCGCCGGTAGCTGTGACTGGCATCCTCAGAGGTATAACACAGAAAGAGGGAGTCCTCTCTGTGTCAAGGTGAGAAGAAAAACGGTAGGCAGGTAATTTATATCTACTCAGGAAGGTGGGGTAGGGCTGAGTCATTATCTTGTAGGCGTCCCCCAGGCTGTGAACATGCTAAGGGAGGGGCTTTCCTGAGGAGGTTCTTTTGTATATGGATTGTTTCCTGAGGAGGTTTCCTGTTTCCTCAGGAGGTTCTAATCTTATCTGTAGAGCTATTGTCAGATGTAGAGCCTTTTGTGTTTTTCAGGACAGGACAGGAAACCATGCCAAGACCACGGCCATACAACCCAGAAAATCTGCAACAGTTAATGAACTCCGGCCGTGAAAGCCTTCAACAACTTATTAAAATGTATATTGCATAGAAAATTGGGCTGGAAACAAACAAAATCAATTTCAGAGGGGATAAATGTAAAGTTCTGCATTTAGGTAGGAAAAATCAAATGCATAATTATAGGATGGGGGAGACTTGTCTTGGCAGTAGTATGTGCGAAAAGGATCTAGGGGTCTTAGTAGACCATACACTGAACACGAGTCAGCAGTGTGAGGTGGTTGCTAAAAAGGCAAATGCGATTTTGGGCTGAATCAACAGAAGTAGAGTGTCCAGATCACGCGAAGTGATGGTATTGCTTTACTCTGCTCTGGTTAGACCTCACCTAGAGTACTGTGCTCAGGTTTGGGCACCACAATTTAAGAAGGATATAGACAAGCTGGAATGTGTCCAGAGGAGGGCAACAAAGATGGTGAGGGGGTCTGGAGACCTTGTCTTATGAGGAAAGGTTGAAGGAGCTGGGTATGTTTAGCCTGGAGAGGAGACAACTGAGAGATATGATAACCATCATCATGTCCTTGAAGGGCTGCCCTGTAGAGGATGGTACAGAGTTGTTTTCTGTTGCCCCAGAAGGTCGGACCAGAACCAACAGGGTGAAATTAAATCCGAAGGGTTTTCGGCTAAACTTTAGGAAGAACTTCCTGACAGTTAGAGTGGTTCCTCAGTGGGACAGGCTTCCTCGGGAGGTGGGAGGAGGGAAAACCTTCTTTGGAGGTTTTCAAACAGAGTTTAGATCGCCACCGGACAACAATGCTGATCGTGTGGACTTTCCTATTTTGAAACAGAGTCTAGATGGCCACCTGACAACAATGCTGATCGTGTGGACTTTCCTCTCCCCAAGCCCTTCCCAGGCTCTGCCCTCAACCCTGCAGGAACTTCCCCACTCGGGGCTGGCAACCATACGTTCCCCTCAGTTTGGTGTCGTGGTTAAGTGCGCAGACTCTAATCTGGGAGAATCGGGTTTGATTCCCCAGTCCTCCACTCGCAGCAGCTGGAGGACCTTGGGCGAGCCACAGTCCTCTCAGAGCTCTCTCAGTCCCACCTCCCTCCCGGGGTGTCTGTTGTGGGGAGGGGGAGGGAAAGGAGTTTGTAAGCCACTCCGAGACTCCGAATGAAGGGCGGGGTATAAATCCAAGCTCTTCTTCTTCTCTTCAATGGTAGGAGAGCTATCACAGTGCTCATTTCAACACATCCTCAGGAAAATCTGGGAATGCGTCCCTGTTCTCGATGGGGATAAGGAGGATGAAACCTCCTTAGGAAAACAGTTTGAAGCAGGAGAGCACCGGAAATTGGAAAAACGGGGATGTTTTCCAGCGAGATAGGTTCAGGGGAGGGTGCAGCGGTCAAAGCTGCATGATAAATTCATTTATCAGTGGTCCGGCAATTTATCACCAGGTCCCAGAGTTAATCACTTAGCTCCCTAATCAATCACGCAGAGCTCAAACTTGCACAGTGGCGCTCCTTTTTCCTACGCAGAAAGAAATTCTCTCTCTGCAGTTTTACTAACTTCCGATCGAGAGCCGCTCTCAGGAACTACTGAATTTCACGGTCTTTCTCCAGCATTCTATCACCGCGAACAAACAAGCGGCAGCATCTGTTCTATTCTAATTATATCACATTTATAATTTCTTGTTATGCTTTTATTGTTCAGTTCATTAGGGAAGATGCAGCCAGAAATGCGGAGCTGAGCTGGTGCTCGCGGCGTGCCAGAGAGCAGAACAGAAATAGCAGAAGATGGCAATATCCTTATTTGGGGGACAGAAATAACTTTTACTGTCAATGCACTGGGGAATAAGTTATTTGTGCTTTTTTTTTTTGGACTCCTTGCTAACAGGAAAAGTAGAGTTGAAAGGCCGTTCTTTCTTCAACACAGTCCAGTTGCCGTCAACAGTGCTGGAGTGGATGGAGGCTAATAAACTGAAGCTTAATCCTGACAAAAGTCCTGGAGATCTGGGGGTGGAGTCTGGGGAGGGCAGGTTTAAGGGAGGGGAAACTGATCTCCATAGTCTGAAGGTCTGCAGTAAATATGGTTGCCAACCTCCAGGTGATGGAGAGGGATACCAAAAACAACATCCTGTGCAAAAATAACAAAGAGTCAATAAAGATAAGTTGCAAAAGCGTTTACAAATGTGTGAAGACCTTGGGTTCTGTTATTAGAGAGTCGACATGGAATGTTTCCTTCAAGCATTGATAAGTAGTAATTGATAAGAATTGGGATTGCTACACGCTCAGATACAAATATTGTGAAACGGAATTGTTTACATTGCGCAGCATTCGTTAGCGTGTGAGCAATTATAGAAGAAAATTTTCTACAGAATTACTACAGTAAACGTTTTTGCAACTTATCTTTATTGACTCTTCGTTATTTTTGCACAGGATGTTGTTTTTGGTATTCCACTTCCTCCCGTGATCTCTCATTTTTGGCTTCAAGCTCCAGGTGATGGCTGGAGATCTCTTGGGACTATGGAAAGTCTGACCCGGGACTTAAGGGGGTCACCCATTCTAGATGGGGTTGCACTCCTCTTGAAGGAACAGATCTGGGGATGTTCTTGGACCCAGGCTTACTGCTGGATAAGCAGGTGATACCGGTGGCCAAGAGTGCCTTTTACCCACCTGGGCAGAAAAAGATCTGGCTGCTGTTGTGCATGCCTTGGTAACCACTAGATTAGATTACTGCAATGTACTCTACATGGGGCTGCCCTTGAAAACTGTTCAGAAGCTTCAATTGGTGCAGAATGCTGGAGCCCTGATGTTGACTGGAACGGGCCATAGGTACCATGTCACTCCAGTCTTGGACCATCTACACTGGCTCCCAGTTTGCTTCTGGGCACAATGCAAGGTGCTGGTCTTGACCTTTAAAGCCCTATGTGGCTTGGGATCTGCTTTGGGTGTCTCCGTCTTCTAAGATCACACAGGTGGCAACCAATGCTCCCTCTAAGCTGTGGAGTCTTGTGAGCAAAAATTCTACTTTGTGAGCTACTGGCTTTAAAGTTGTGAGCGAGCGATTTGGCCACTGCATAAGTTAGTTTGCTCTGGAGCCGTCCTTCCTGGGCTAAGACAAAAAAATGTGTGAGCCGGAGGCTAAAAACTGTAAGCTAGCTCACACTAACTCAGCTTAGAGGCAACCTGGGAAATGGCCTTATCAGTTGTGGCCCCAAACCGTCCCCTTCTGCTGCTATCATTCGCCAGCAGGTGAAAACTCTCTTGTTCCATTTGGCATTTCCTCAGTGATCTCTCCTTCCCACCGTACATTTTATTTGTTGTCGTGATGCTTTCTGTAGACCGATGTTTAATTGCTTTAATGATGTGTTTTTGTTTACTTTTAATGGCTTTTAAAACTTGTCCTTATTAGGCACGTTTTCTAAACGTTCGCTGCCTCGGCGGCTTTTGTGAGGGCAGCCGTAGTCATAGTCATAGTTTATTCGGTATATAACCAGCACAAGTTAATTACAATCAATACCAAGAAGGGTACCGATAAAAAATATCAAATATTTAAATTTAAAACTGCACTAAAACTGCCTGTGTTAATTACAAAATTGCTAAAACTCTTTCTACAATACTCTGTCAACGTTGAGTAAAATTATTCAACTATTAAATAAGTGTTATATGGATTTGCAAGGGCAGCCAGATGGGGTATAAATTTTGTAAACCATTAAGAGAGATTAGTAAACACACTTACCACCCATCGGACCCACAAGCTGGTCTCACTGGCCGTGCGCACGGTCATGCTCCCCGGAGCAACGTCCGGTGGCGCCTGAAGCGTTTGGATGATGCGAGACGGCTGACTGAGCGGGCTCTGCCCGACGATGTTCACCTGCCTCATCCTGAACCTGAAGAACAGAGAAGGGCACAAGCACGCTATTCAGGGAGGGCCGGGAGTGACGGGGTATGGCGCACCGTAGTCTGGGAGTCCCGGATCACCCTCGTAAACACATATCAGCGATAAACACAGAGGTGGCGTCCAATGCTTGACCAGCACTTGATGCAGAAAGTGCTGACCTAGAAAAACTTTTGGTAGAGGAAAATCAGCAAATTTCCAGACAAATAGCAAAATTCTGCTTGCAACCGGTAAAATTCCACAATAAGACCAAGTATAACACTCACCTTTTGCATGACTCATAATTAGCTTAGTTTTAGACATTTTATAATTATAATTATTGTCAAACTCTTCTCCTTTTAACATTTTAATGATTTTAAGGTTATATGTCTAAATATGTCGAAATATTATCTGGAGCCGAAAGCTAATTTGTTTGTATTCTAACAAATTTGTATAGTTTGATAAATGGTCCTTGACCGCAAATTAACATCATTCATTCAAGAAATGGCCATAAAGTTAATCTGACAAATATCAGGCTATGTAAATGCTAGCTATAGAAAGAGTTGTTAAAAAGAAACTGATTAATGGTTAGAAAGTATAGTGGGGGCGGGGAGAGAGACGGAAAACTTTCTGCTAGGGTGATTGACTATTAACGAATTTGCCGTTCGTTAATCATTTCCCTTTTTTCACTGACGAGTCAATACATTTGCAGATCAACAGAACTCCAAAACAGACACCTTTTGGAGTTGCAGAAGGAAGTGTTTCATAGCCTATGACTTCCATAAAAGCTATCTTGGTTTCAGCAGTGAAGGCCGTCGACGGTACTTTGCATTCCCTTTTACAGCCACATATTACAAGCAAAATCACTTTTGGAAAGGAGCGAGCCTGACCTAGACCTCACAACCTTCCCGATAAAGATTCGCCCTTGCCGATAAAATCAGCCTCCTTCGGCTAAAGCTTGAATTGATTCATCAACTAGAAGTGCAGCCGTATGCAGTGTTACTCCTGTCTAATACTGGGAAGTGAATGTGGCTCAGTGGAAGAGCCCCTGCTTGGCATGCAGAAGGTCCCAGGTTCAATCCCCAGCATCTCCAGTTAAAAAGTCGTGGTACTGAGTGACGAAATAATAATAATATAATAATATACTTTATTGTCATTGTACATAGTACAACGAAATTAAAGATGCTCTGCCACTGAGCCACTGTAGATCATTTCGGTGATCTACAACAATATTCATATACACTCACACACCATTCACAACTGTCCCATAACTCCCTTATGGTTCACATAGCAACTTAAAACCACCAATGTCACCCAGATTCCAATTTCATACAGCATTTAAGGCAATAATAGCTCTCGAATAAAAACTATTTTTTAATCTATTTTTCCTTGCTTTAATTGTCCTATACCTTCTGCCCGAAGGCAGCAGTTCAAACAGGGAATGATATACTTCAACCCAAGATCCCGAAGAGCTGCGGCTGCCAGTCAGGGCAGACAATACTGACTTTGACAGACCTATAGAAGGCTGTGGTCACGTGGCAAGCATATTGCGATTTGTTCCCGCTATAGATTTGATCAGAAATATATATTTTTTTCGGTTTGGGATGATCACACATCCCTCCCAAACCACAAGCATTGCACAACAAGGCTCTGGGCACCGTCTAGTTAGCGGAGTTCCGGCTGGCTCCTGACTTGGCCACGCCCAGCAGGAACTCATTAGCATAAGCGACCGCACCCAACAGCAGAAACTCATTAGGATTGGCTACATTCGGGGTGTGTGGCCTAACATGCAAAGGAGTTCCTGCTACAAAAAAAGGCCCTGGGTTTTGACAACAAACAAGGTAAAGAGAATAAGAAGCAAAAGGTGGGTGTGGCTGGATGACCACACTTCTGGTAACATGGGGGTGTGGCCTAATATGCTAATGCACTGCACTATCAGGGGTTTGGCCTATTATGCTAATGAGTTCCTGCTGGGCTTTTTCTACAAAAAAAAGCCCTGTGCACTTGAAAGTTTAAACATTGAATTTATTCAGCGCAGGACTGCTCATGCGCACAAAGGCGGAAGCTGGGGGGGGGACCTCATCGCGCAAAGGACGGTCAGATGGTCTAATTGCAATCATTGCGAGAGATGGATGCCCAGCTCGGCAAAATTGCAGATTCAAAGCGCAAATACCTGGAAAGTATTTGATTTTCCCAGTGTCGGAAAACTCGTTAGTGAACTGGAAGGATTGCGTGAGTGAGCCCACTTCAGTGCGGGAGACGGATTTGGGTGTCTGATCAACAATTTGAAATGCAAGAGGGAAGAGCACTGAAACCCGATCAAAATAACTCTGTGACCACAGCCTAAGACAGCTTCACTCGTTCAATGGGCTTAGCCTTGAGTAACTATGCGTAGGATTGCATTGTACGTATAACCACTTAAAGGCTGTAGCCTTACTGTTGCAAATGTTGCTAACCTAGAAGGTTCAAGATGGAGAAAGCTAATTGTACACTTAAATCCCATTAGGTACGCTCTTCTCTTGGTTAATGATCCAAAGGGAGAGAGAGTGGGAGAGCTATGCTTTTTATTTATTAGGAAGAAGCAAAATGTTAGAAAGCAGCCAGTAAGCTTTTGAGCTCTCCGGACACTCTTGCATCGGGTTGGCTCTGTGCAAAACACAACCTCGAGAAAGGGAGGAGGAGGAAAAATAGACTTTGGGGTATGATGGAAAAGTCTGAAACACTGGGCATACTAGGGTCATAAAATGGAGTCTGGGATTAATTGGAATAGATGGTGGCTGGGCGCAAACCGGGGTACGAGTTGCACCAAAAGCGAGTGGGAATGGAAAACAAAATAAGCAAAAAAAAAAAGGCAGCCCCATAGTCAGAAATCCTGGGTTGGTGGGGCATAGTAAATTTTGTGGGGCAGCAGGAGAGGGGCAGCAGCTGTTGTGGGGCGCGCCTCACATCTGAGGGGGCGGAGCCCCAAAATCCCCCCCCTCCCCGGTAGCTATGGGCCTGCAAACAGGTCACCTGCATTTGAAAATATAACCGGTAGGCACGATTCAGATCTCTCTTAAGAACCAGTCAGAACTAATGGGTCACTTACAAGACAGAGAGTTGTAGTAATGATAAAACACAATTGCCACATCAGCAAATCTGGAGAAATTTTTTAGGTGCCACACCCTGTTGACAGAAACCAAACTGAGCAGTGATTGGGTGGTTGGAAGGCACATGACCCCCAACCCGTGAAGCAGAGAGTGATTAAAATGTTGAATTCACTGCCAGAGGATGTAGTGATGGCCAGAGGAATAGACACCTTTAATAGGACATTAGATAGATTCATGGAGGATAGGTCTGTCAATGGCTACTAGACTCATGGAAACCTTCATGTTCAGAGGCAGTCAACGTCTGAATCCCAGTGCGAAGAGACAATGTCGGGGAAGGCTCGGCCTCTATGACCTCTTGGCCCTCTAGACAAACTGGTTGGCTGCTGTGTGAGACAGGATGCTGGACTAGATGGACCACTGGTCTGATCCAGCAGGGCTCTTCTGATGTTCTTATGAAGGCTTCGACCTCTCTGCCCTGTTGTTGGCCCTCCAGAGGAACTGGTTGGTCACTGTGTGAGACTGGATGCTGGAGTAGATGAACCACTGGTCTGATCCAGCAGGGCTCTTCTGATGTTCTTCTCAGGGGAAGGCCTCGGCCTCTATGCCCTGTTGTTGGCCCTCCAGAGGAACTGGTTGGCCGCTGTGTAAGACAGGATGCTGGACTAGATGGACCACTGGTCGGATCCAGCAGGGCTCTTCTGGTGTAGTTATCAAGGCAAGGCCTCAGCCTCTATGCCCTGTTGTTGGCCCTCCAGAGGAACTGGTTGGCCGCTGTGTAAGACAGGATGCTGGACTAGATGGACCACTGGTCTAATCCAGCAGGGATCTTCTTGTGTTCTTATCAAGGAAGGGCATCGGCCTCTATGCCCTGTTGTTGGCCATCCAGGAGAGCTGATTGGCCCCTGTGTGCGAGAGGATACTGCACTAGATGGACCACTGGTCTGATCCAGCAGGGCTCTTCTTGTGTTCTTAAGCAAACCTCCATTGCTAAGGATTTCTCTGGGTTCCAGTCCTTATTACACCTTCCCTTAAAGATTACCTTCAAAGACCTAAACAAACTGCTTGACTGAGGGCAGAAGGATGGCAGATTCATAAATACAAAGACTTGGATTAAAACTGATCCCATTTCCTCCAGTTCCTCCCCTTCAAGGTAAGAGGCTCCAGACAATGTCCCCATTCCTGAAGAAATGTCCTTCCCATTTGACGACGAGATGTCTTGTGGAGATTAGGACACAGCCACCTGCCACGGCGGATGGAGGAGCTTTTCTGCTGATTATTACTTCTCGCCTCGGCACGTCGGCCACTCGACACCGCCAGGAAATGCTGGATTTTTGGCATTTAAAGACGGGCACTGTGGAAAGCTTGAGAAAGCTTCTGTAATGCCATTAAGTCTGTCTTCCCCGTCTCGTTAGGGAAGTGCATTAAAAGGAAACACATTAAGCAAAAACAACAACAACAACCCCAACAACAAAACCCATCACAACTCCATTAATTTCCCAAACACTGACAGGGCGCGGAAGAAAAGAATCACGTTTTGACAAAAGACGTAGACGAGCTCCCATAATTAGTGCTTTATATCCCTCCCCCCCAACACCCCTTTCTTTCATTGTGTTAAGACTGCCCTGTGAAGTCTTGGCATGACAAGGTTTATAAGATTATGCGTGGGATAGAGCAGGTAGAGAAAGAAGTCCTTTTCTCCTTTTCTCACAATACAAGAACTCGTGGGCACTCCATGAAATTGCTGAGCGGTCGGGTTAGAACGGATAAAAGGAAGTACTTCTTCACCCAAAGAGTGATGAACACATGGAATTCACTGCCACAGGAGGTGGTGGCAGCTACAAGCATGGACGGCTTCAAAAAGAATTAGATAAGCATATGGAGCAGAGGTCCATCAGTGGCTATTAGCCAGAAGGTATAGATAGGGGCTCTGGGGCAAGTGATGCTCTGTCTTCTTGGTGCTTGGGGGGTAAACAGTGGGAGGGCTTCTAATATCCTGGCCCCACTGGTGGACCTCCTGATGGCACTGGTATTTCTGGCCACTGTGTGACACAGAGTGTTGGACTGGATGGGCCTTTGGCCTGATCCAACACTGCTGTCTCTTATGTTCTTATGACAGAGAAGACAAGATGCCCCATCACACAGCAGCAGGTGGGAGATGTTCCCCAAGCCCCTGGCAAAAGTGCCAGTGTGGCGGACTAAATCCAGTTGGGAGAGGAACTTCCGGAGGCAGAACTGGTGAGACCTCACTAGGGTTTTTCACCTTGTTTTGTGGCTGTTACTGCTATCAAGTCACAGCTCACTTATGGCGACCACGTAGGGTTTTCAAGGCAAGAGATGTTCAGAGGTGGTGTGCCGCAGCCTGCCTCTGTGTCGTGACCCTGGCATTCCTTGGTGTTCTCCCATCCAAAAACTAGCCAGGACCAACCTTGCTTAGCTTCCAGGATCTGATGAGAGACTCCATACAACGCCACCATTCCTGAAGAAATGTCTTTTCTGTCTGTCGTTGGCAGAGGATGTATTGATGGCCACAGGCATAGATAGCTTTAAAAGGCAATTAGATAGATTCATGGAGGATAGGTCCATCAGTGACTAATAGCCATGGCGACTAAAGGGAACCTCCATGTTCAGTGGCTGTCAACCTCCGAACCCCAGTGCCAGGAGGCAACATCGGGGAAGGCCTTGGCCTCTATGACGTGTTGTTGGACCTCCAGAGGAACTGGTTGGCCACTGTGTGAGACGGGATGCTGGACTAGATGGACTACTGGTCTGATCCAGCAGGGCTCTTCTGATGTTCTTATCAGGGGAAGGCCTCGGCCTCTCTGTCCTGTTGTTGGCCCTCTGGAGTAACTGGTCGGCCACTGTGTGGGAAAGGATGCTGGACTAGATGGACCACTGGTCTGATCCAGCAGGGCTCTTCTGATGTTCCTATGAAGCCCTCGGCCTCCATGCCCTGTTGATGGACCTCCAGAGGAACTGATTGGCCTCTATGTGGGACAGGATGCTGGACTAGATGGACCTTCACTGGTCTGACCCAGCAGGGCTCTTCTTAGGTTCTTATCAGGGGAAGGCCTTGACCTGTCTGCCCTGTTGTTGTCCCTCCAGAGGAACTGGTTGGCCACTGTGTGGGACAGGATGCTGGACTAGATGGACCTTCACTGGTCTGACCCAGCAGGTTCTTCTGATGTTCTTATTAGGGGAAGGCCTCGGCCTCTCTGCCCTGTTGTTGTCCCTCCAGAGGAACTGGTTGGCCCCTGTGTGAGACAGGATGCTGGACCAGATGGACCACTGGTCTGATCCAACTGGGCTCTTCTTACATTCTTCTCAGGGGAAGGCCTCGGCCTCTCTGCCCTGTTGTTGGCCTCAGAGGAACTGGTTGGCCCCTGTGTGAGGTGGGATGCTGGACTGGATGGACCTTCACTGGTCTGACCCAGCAGGGCTCTTTTTATGCTATGTTCCAAAGACGAGACAAGGTGTCTTGTTGGGATTAGGGCACAGCCACCTGTCACGGAGGACGGAGGTGTTATCCAGGTCGGGATCCCACCTAGGCAGTCCGAAATCACCCAGTAATGGAACTCTCATCAAGAGGTGTATCCAGTAGAGTTGCCAGGGTTTCCATCCACCCCGCAGTGATCTTACTCAGCAGCCTGTGGAACTGAAACCCAGCAAGTGAAGCCTTTAAGAGGATGGAGATGTGTGTGTGTGGAAAATTCACGCGTTTAATTTCTGAGGAATAGGACGGCAAAGGAAAAAGAGAAAAAGAGCATCCCTTGCTGATCAACACAACGAGAACAGGCAGAACCACCCCGGGGAATGTCTTTACGCAGGATCAAAAGTTACGATGCTTTCTAAATATAGCAGACATTGAACGCTGCGGTTAAGTGATCTATTATTAGGGTTTACATTTATTTTATTTTTTTAAACTCTGCCTTAATTCAAAAGTTGAGGGCTGGTTACGAAGCCAGGAAACCCATAAACATTAACTCTGATAAAACCAGGGATGAGTTCCAAGTGTGGAAAGGACCAATACCTTGCATTTATCCCTGGTTATAACAGCATCCGTTTATCCCAGGACAAGTGTGGGACGAAACAAAAAATACCCTGAGATAATTACAGGGGTGAACTCGGGTGTAGTGTAGAATGTAAAAATACCCCGAGATAATTACAGGGGTGAACTCGCATGTAGTGTAGAATGTAAGTTAAGGGACAGGGCTGAACCAGGATTTAAGGTCTAGTGCGAAAAGGACCTTAGTTTCTGAGATCTGCCGAGATCGATCTAGCCTGGACCATCCAGGTCGGGGTGAAAAGCGAGCTGTTAAGTTGCAACCTATTTATGGTGACCCTGTAGGGTTTTCAAGGGGAGAGACATGCAGAGGTGGTTTGCCATCGCTAGCCTCAGCGTAGGACCAGCTGGCCTCCTGCAGAGCCAGCAGAAGATGCCTTGCTCACCACCAACTGTAAATATAGGCTTCTGTTGTTCTCCCTTTTCTTAGAATCGTTCGAGGATTTCCCTCACTAATGGTTTCAGGTCTGGTGAGGATTTGAGATTTACAGCAGAACGGCCTACATTTCAAGGCTCGACTACGCTAGAAAAGCATGCCACTTGAATTGTGCCTCTCAAACGTCCACCGTGAGAAGGCTGAAAGGGGTTAAGTAGGTAGAACTATCCAAAATCAGTAGGAGAAGGGAAGGCAGTATTTTGAAGCCCCCCCAAAATGACAGGCGAGTGAAGCCGAAGACAGACTGAATTCGTTCTGTAACATCACGGAGCTCAGCCTGGTATAGAGAGAGAGAGGGAGAGTGTTGAATGACTCAAGTTACAGAATGAGGCCAATGTGATATAAACGATTCCAGTGCCATTTCCACACAAACGAAGCCAGATCAATTTTAATTAAACCAGCACGCAACTTTCTGTCGAGACAAACTCTCCGCATCAGGATGTGTGAAGTTACTCCCCAGCACTATTTAGTGATACACTTTACACCTTGTTCCACAGTTCCAGATTGATTAATTATTTTTCTATGCAAAGGTGACAATTAAAATACATCATGCGCCGGGAAACGGGGGGATGGGGGGTGTTTAAGCACAGCAGCCGCTGAGGTGTAAATTGTCCTCCCCCTCTTCCGCCGCCTGCCAGCTGCTGGTGAGTTCGAAAGCTGCCCCTTGTTGCCATGGACCGGCTCGTCAGGCGCGGCAATTAATTACCAGCTGTTCTCACCTGTAATAGGTGTAAGGTGTGAGGTTCGGGATCTCCAGCGACTGAGCATCTGACTCTTTCTCCACCTCGCACAGAGTCACCCATTCCTCTTCCTCTCCTATCACGCCAACCTATGGGCAAGAGAAGAAGCAACGTCAACTTTGTGTGTGTCTTATAATTACACTGTGTTCACACATGCCTTTTCAGATAGCAGGAGTTTGCTCTGCAGTAAATTCTATGCCGTGGAATTATGCCATTTGCAATGGCAGCTCTGTGGTGGGTAAACTGCTCTTTTTATCGGCTCGGTCCCCAGGTGAAGATGAAAGATAGCAGCTACCCAATGGTCCCTTGAAGCGAATATGGGAGGATTGAGGATTCTGCCTTGCCGAAGGATGCTCTACCCGATGCTTGCTGCCCAGGAGGACTATTACTCATTCAAGCAGCCCAGGGGAAACAGCAAAAAAGTACTGCTGGATTTTCTAGCAGTATTGTAACACCGAGCAAAAAGGAAAGCAGATGGAAATGTAATTCCAGCTGCAAGCCGATGGCAAACTACCGGTAAGAATGACCCCCCAATTGATAAAGGGAAAGGCCACGATCTACAGCATCCAAAATGACAGTGAAAAGGCCTCATGACTTCAAAATTTAAAAAGAGATTAAATGCTTGTACTGAGCTCCGAATACTATGGAACCTCTTTCAGTGTTCCCTTTAAGCTGTGAGTGTGATCGGTAGGGCTGCCAAGCTGCGGCGGGGGATCCGCACGTCTTCACAGGATCCCTGCCGCGGGGGACAGCGTAGCGTCACATCCTGGCGACGGCGGTGCAACGCGTATCGCTGTCCCCCGCGGCCGAGATCCTGTGAAGACATGCGGATCCCCCGCTGCGGCTTGGCAGCCCTAGTGATCGGCCACTCATTAACAGAGGAAGCCCCGCTCAGCAGCAATCTGGAGCCGCACAGGGTCTTGCACTGCCCGTTGCCCGTTTTAAGATTACAGCAGTCAGGGCTTTTTTTTAAAGAAAAAAGACCAGCAGGAACTCTTTAGCATAATAGGCCACACCCAACAGCAGAAACTCATTAGCATATTAGTCCGCACCCCCATGTTACCAGAAGGGTGGCCATCCAGCGACACCGACCTTTTGCTTCTTATTCTGTTTACCTTGTCTGTTGTCCAAACCCAGGGCCTTTTTTTGTAGCAGGAACTCCTTTGCATGTTAGGCCACACACCCCTAATGTAGCCAATCCTAATGAGTCTCTGCTGTTGGGTGTGGCCTATTATGCTAATGAGTTCCTGCTGGGCGTGGCCAACTCGGGAGCCAGCCGGAACTCCGTTCCTGTGCGTTCCTCCCCCAAAATAGCCCTGACAGCAGTTATCTTCTGCTCAGGATATGAACTGCTCTGCTCAGTAGAGGGGAAAAATAGAGGGAACATTGCTTGGGATATCTGGATTGAGTGGGGATCAATGCAAAGAACACTATGGAAACTCTTTCAGTGTTCCCTTTAAGCTGTGAGTGTGATCGGCCGCTCATTAACACAGGAAGCCCCACTCAGCAGCAATCCGGAGCCGTGCAGTCTTGCACTGCCAGTTGCCCATTTTAAGATTACAGCAGTTCTAGTGTGCTCAGGATGTGAACTGCTCTGTTCAGTAGGGGGAAAAAATAGAGGGAACATTGCTCGGGATATCTGGATTGAGTGGAGTTCAATGGAAAGAAGCTCAGGACAGTCGATGATGTCTGTTACGATTACCCATGCAAAACCAGGATAAGATCAAGGTAGTCCAATGAGAGAAAGATTAATTTTCTCTGGGTCCAAATGATGGTCAATCCCAGAGGACCTTGCTGCTTCCCCTCTAGAGGTAGGCATAAATTTCATTTTACATGCTGCATTTTTAAATTTATTTGGCTGCATGTCAAATGTGAAGGGACCTGAAAATAGATGTACTAAATAGCTTAACCCACATATAACACACCAGATGCATGCAACACGCCGGATGCATGGTTCCACCTGTCTGGCATTATTTGGATCTTTCTGGGGACGTGGGGAACTGCAGACATGAACCCGCGGGCACTCAGTGAAATTACTGAGCTGTCGGGTTAGAACAGATAAAAGGAAGTCCTTCTTCACCCAAAAAACCATTAACACATGGAATTCACTGCCACAGGAGGTGGAGGCGGCTACAAGCATGGACGGCTTCAAGAGGGAACTGGATAAACATATGGAGCAGAGGTCCATCAGTGGCTCTTAGCCACAAGGTATAGATAGGGGCTCTCAGGCTGGGGCAAGGGATGCTCTGTATGCTTGGTGCTTGGGGGGGGGGCAACAGTGGGAGGGCTTCTAGTGTCCTGGCCCCACTGGTGTACCTCCTGATGGCACCTGGTATTTTTGGCCCCTGTGTGACAGAGTGTTGGACTAAATGGGTCATTGGCCTGATCCAACACTGGTTTCTCTTATGTTCTTATGTTAACCCTATCACATTTTTATTCAGTTCTTCCTCTGAGGAGCTCAAGGCTTCATACCTCGTCCTCTGGTCCTTCCATTTCACTGCACCCCCTCAAAAAACAAACAAACCCGTGAAGGAGGACTGACTGGCCCAGTCCCCAATCCATACAAAAATCACAGTGCTCTTCAGGGCTGAGTGAAGTTTCGAATTCGAGTCACTCTGACATTCTAACTATTATACCATATTGGCCCTCGAACTCACAAGAAAGTTCGGTTTTTGTGAAATTTTGCAGTCAAGCTATTGTCTAGGTAACTATCGTACACACAGAGACAGACGGGAATGCATAGGTGGAGGAGAGTGTTCAGTAATGCTCAGGTGCCATGCTTTGTCTGTGTTCGTTTTTATTTATACCCTGCTTTTCATCCCAGGGGGAATCCAAAACAGCTTATATAATCATCCACCCCTCCCTCCATGCTATCCCCACAATCGTGAGGTAGGTTAGGATAAGACCATGTGACTGGCCAAGGTTACCCAGTGAGCTTCCGTGGCAGAGTGTGGATTCAGATCTGGGTCTCCCAGATCCTAGTTTTGACACTCGAACCACTGCACGATGCTGGATAGGGTTGCCAGCTCTGGGTTGGGAAGTACCCAGAGATTTCAGGGGTGGAGCCTGAGGAGGGCGGGTTTTGGGGAGGGGAGGGATTTTGAAACTTGTAAACAACGGGGAGGAGTTTTAAAAATATATAGTTGACTGTAGTCATGCCAGACACATGACCACGGAAACGTCTCTGGACAGCGCTGGCTCTTCGGCTTGGAAACGGAGATGAGCACCGCATCCCTAGAGTCGGATTCGCCTGGCTTTCGAGCGAGGGAAACCTTGACCTTTACCTTAATGGGGTATAATGCCATAGAGTCCACCTTCCAAAGCGGCCATTTCCCCCAGGTGAACGGATCACTTATTTATTTATTTATTTTTGAATTTATATCCCGCCCTACCCCAAAGGCTCAGGGCGGCTAACAAGGGCACCATGTGCCAAGGCTAAAACAGTAAACACATAGTTTAAAAACAATAAATTACAATAAAATACAATAACAAATTTACAAACAGATTTAGACAAGATGGGTAGATATTAACTTCCAAACTACTTCCTAAGATCTTATCATCTAAGCCGTGCCCAGGCGCCTCGCTCCCCCCTTGGGGTGCCAGGCAAATTATGTTAATACGCCAGAGCATAGGGGGCAAAGGTGGAATAATGGCGGCGGCGGGTCCTACTCAAAGGCCTGGCGGAAGAGCTCCGTCTTGCAGGCCCTGCGGAACTGAGAGAGGTCCCGCAGGGCCCGGATCTCTTCTGGGAGCCACCAGGTAGGAGCTGCCACCGAAAATGCCACTGTCGCCTCGAGATCAATTGTAATAGCAGGAGATCCCCAGCCATGACCTGGAGGTTGGCAACTCTAACACGGGCCCTCCAGTGTTCAAAACAGTCCCAAATAAAACAAGAACCCCATTAGATTCCAGCAGATAGGGTGTAAGATACAGTAAACACAGAATACCCCTTGAAATATACATCAAAATCATTAAAACCATTAAGATCATACCAAAAGGAAAGGAGGTGGACCCCTATGTATGTATGGCTCTGTTCCTTACTATGGAACCTGATCACATAAACACAGAACTTAGCTATTTTCCTGGTGGTCGTTGGGTTCTCGTCTATTCCAAGTTTCTCCAAACAGGGCTTATCCGTGAAAGCTGTCGGTCTCTCTAAAAGGAGAGAAATAATCTTGTCCCGTAGTTCTTCATAAAAGGGGCAACAGAAAAAAGATGTGTCCCAGCGATTCCACTTCACCTATAGTGCAGAGGCAAAATCATTCCGCATATGGGCTTTTCTGAAATCTCTCTTCGAGTGACGTTGACGGCAAAGCCGCACATCTAGCCAGGGTAAATCCTCTCCTCCAGTGGAAAATACCCATTTCCAGTAATGATGACTGGAAACGTCTTCTACAATGAAAGGTCCTGTTTTCAGAATTTTGCTTAAACCCCCGGAGCCTGCGTTAGATATTGTATTCTGCTCTCAAACCTATTGATTATCAGAGTTTAAGGGTCACGGGGAGTTGTTCTTCAGCAAGAAAGATTTGAAATGGAATGAAAGACGAAGGACTAAATAGTTTCAGCCATCATCCTTGCTGGCTAAGCAGCCCATAGCTATGCAGTGCTTTGTATTAATTATCCCGTCTAAGTGGCCAATGGCCAGCTCAGCAGAGCACATCTCCAAGACGATTCAGAATGTGCTCATCGCCGCACGAGGCCTTGTGTTTCCAGAGGCCATTTTCTTTTTTTTCTTTTTTTAAAGAGAAATGCAACAGAACAGCAAAGAAAAACAAAAATGCATTACAGTCAATCAGCAGGATATGAGGTGAAGACAGGACTGTAAAATCCAAGAATAGACAAGGAGTAAACAAGATACCCCAACACAATCCACAAAGTAACCTTCGCATCTGTCAAAATCAACCTAAAGTGAGTTTAATTTCAGCTCTCTTCATGAACAAAAAGGGTGATTGAGCCTGAGAGAGTCATAAAGTATTATATTCCTTGCTGGCTAAGCAGCCCATAGCTATGCAGTGCTTTGTATTAATTATCCCGTCTAAGTGGCCAATGGCCAGCTCAGCAGAGCACATCTCCAAGACGATCCAGAATGCGCTCATCGCCGCACAAGGCCTTCCGTTTCCAGAGGCCATTTTCAAGGAGGGCGAGAGTAAGCAGTCCTCGAAGGGGAACAGAAAGGTCTGGAAAACAGCCCCCAGCGCAGGGTGGGTTGGCAGATCTTTATAAAGGCACTAACGATCGCCACTGCAATATTGGTGACAGTACCAGCCGGCTCTGCCCCACCAGGCAGAACTGTTTCCAGCCCAAATAAACCTTGCCAAGAGATTTTGAAACTTGTAGAAAAATGGGGAGGGATTTTGACAAAAAAAATACACTTGACTGTTTAATAAATTAATTAATTTATTAGCTTTTATTCACTGTCTTTATCTACTTCATTTATTTCATACTTTCTCTCCAGTGAGAACTCAAAGCGGCTGATGTTGTTCTCTTGTTCTCCCTTTTTCCCTTGCAACAGCCCTGTCAGGTAAGGTTAGGTTGACTGGCCCAAGGTCACCAAAAGAGGATCCAGGGCACTGTCAGTCTTTGAACCTGGGTCTCCCAGATCTGAACCTGGATGGGGCAAAGAGGTAATAAAACTCCTGGATGTGGAGTCCATCAGAGAAGACAGAACTCCTAACTGAGGTCTGGAAGTGGCAGCCATTAATGATGAGCTGGCCTGAAGAGTTGGAGGAAGCTGGAAGGTAATAGCCACTCTGTAGAGATCTGTAACTTCCTAAGCTAAGGAGCCTGTCCTAAATTTTGACATCTGATAGGGCATGTATAGAGAGAGGGACAGAGGAATTGCATTTCCCCCATTTCTTTTAAATCCCTTGTTCAGTTTGGTGCTGTGCTAAAAGTATGCTTATGAACATTTGCTTTTAAAGAAATACTTCATAACTTTGGATGCTGGTAGTGGTTCTCTGTACCACATAGACCTTCACTGTCTTGGATATGCTATTTTTAAAAGAGTGCCAGGGGGGAAGGCAGGGGGCAGGCAGGCAGCAAGAGGCCATTTCTCCAGGGGCACACAAGGCCATAAACGGTCCCTGTGGTAGCAGGCAGAGGGCAGTGGGAGACACAGAGGCATTAACAGAAGCACTAGGGGGAAGGCAGGCAATTGGCAAGGGGCTATTCCTCCATGGGCATGCAGGACAGTTAACTGTCCCAGTGTTCACTGTGTGAGACAGGATGCTGGACTAGATGGACCTCTGGTCTGATCCAGCAGGGCTCTTCTGATGTTCTTCTCAGGGGAAGGCCTCGGCCTCTCTGCCCTGTTGTCGGCCCTCCAGAGGAACTGGTTGGCCACTGCATGAGGTGGGATGCTGGGCTAGAAGGACCACTGGGCTGATCCAGCAGATCTCTTCTTATGTTCTTACGCAGAGACAAGTAGTGCTTGCATACCTAGACATGCTTGGGAGTTAGGCTTACCAACTCCAGTTTGGGGAAATCCTATGTGTGTGTGGGTCTATTTGTGGGTGGTTAGGTCCTACATAACTTCTGTTTTTAGAAAGATCTGATTGTCCTAAGATAGGTTCTTAAACTTCATAGGCCGAGAGTGTGAAATGACAAGCTGTGTGCTGCATGGCACATTGACAGTCATGCATACACCAGAGCACTATAGGCATCTTCTCCTACAAGTAATTGGGAAGGGGCTGGACCCTGAAGAACGAGAACTCTGCCAGTTTGCATCAACATTTTTTTTAAAGGATAAAAATAATAATAATAAGAGATTGGATTTATACCCTGCCCTTCACTCGGCGTCTCAGAGTGGCTTACAAACTCCTTTCCCTTCCCCTCCCCACAACAGACACCCTGTGAGGTAGGCGGGGCTGAGAGAGCTCTGAGAGAACTGTCCTTGAGAGAACAGCTCTGACAGAACTATGGCTTGCCCAAGGTCATCCAGCAGCTGCAAGCGGAGGAGTGGGGAATCAAACCCGGTCCTCCCAGATTAGAGTCCACGCACTACAAGCTGGTGTAGTGGTTAAAAATAAAGACAAGGACCTCGAAACAGGGATACCTGGAGGATGTTTAATATACCTCTTGGTTAAGATGAGATAAAGGCATCTATAGGACGTCAGCCCTCAGTTCATCTCCTGTGCTTTTGAAAAGGTATTGAGAGGTAAAGCTCGCTGCGACAAGGGCTAGATCTTTCTCAGCATTTGCACCAGTTCATGCCAAACGAAGATAAATATTTGGCTCAAGCAAGATCCAAAATATCCCGGACATTTTTCAACTACAATAGGAGCAAAATACAAATTGTGAGCAGTTCTTTCCCTAAAAAAAGCCAAGGAGCTGCGGTTGTACACAGAGCTATTTATAAAAATCAATGAGGAGTTTCGTGTAAGCCAAAGGCATCTCTCCCCAATAAAAAAAACAAAACCAAAACGTATGAAGACATTTCTTCCAACATCGGATGCGTGAAGCCTCACTCAAATCCCAAATAATTGGTGCTCGCAATACAGTAAACCGACCTTGAAAAAAGATCTGCCTGCCCCGTTGCACCCGCGTTGGTAAATTTTCGTGACAGTTTTGCTAGGGTGCAGTAAATGTCTGCAAGAACACCCTTATATATTCCACCTAGGTCTGCTTGGCTTGCGAGTGGAATTTTCAATCTGTCTTGATCGTGAATTCCTTGACGAGGATGGGATGGGATACAAAATCAAGTTTAAAAAGTCACAGGAGTTTGGTAAGGAGAGTTATGTCCACGAGGGCCAACTAGAACGAACAAGGCAGTGATAGAAAACCCCCAACAGCCGCAGCTTTTTTATTGGAACACATTCATTTGGAGAATGAGTTAAGTTTGGAGATACTGAAGGAGAAATTCTCCCTTAGCATGACTAAAGTCATTTTATAATGCTGCTTGCTCTGCTTGCTTAGGAATGAACTCTTGTGCCGTTGGAGCTGGCAGAATAGCTGGAAGCTTCAGAATAGGGTTGGTCACGAACCGGCTGACAAATTAAAGTTCGTTACGGATTTTGGATGGTTCGTGAACTGAGGAAATGCCTCGAACTTTCATAAATTTTGATGCAGTGAGAAGAGCTCTTCATGAAAAACAGCTTAACCGTTTGGTTTAAATGGCCGGGAGCCATTTAAACCCCTACTTTCTGCTCCCTGTGAAAATCCGTGGGGAGCAGAAATCAGGGGTTTAAATGGATCCTAGCCATTTAAACCAAAGAGCTGAGAGGTGGGGCTACTGCTCAGCTATTTAAGTTAAATGGCCCCCTGCTTTCTGCTCCCCACGAAAGCAGGGGTTTATACTTTAAATGGCTCACAAACCAATATGAACCAGGTTGGTTCGCGAGCCCCCCAGTTCATACGGGCTTGTGGTTTGTGGTTCAGCCATGAGCTACAAACTGAACCACAAAAATGCGGTTCATGCCCATCCCTCCTTCAGAAGCAGTTTCAGCCAACTGAATACAGCTTCTTATCAGCAGATAAGACCCCAAGAATGTGGGGAAATGTTCTGAAACACCCACAGTATGCTACTAGCTATGCTAGCAAACTTCTGAAGATGATTGGATTTATTGAGTTGCTGTGCTATATAACTGGTGGGAATGGAGATGATGTAAAGATGACATAAACTGGAGTATAAATGTAAGGTATTATGGAGAAGAAGGAAGACAAATGCTTTTGTAATTTTGTAGTTAAGAGGAATTCTCTAGCCATGGCACAATAGAAACTTTTCACCGCTACAATGTGGCTATTGGATTAATAACCCCTCGTTCGGGACCCAATTATTTTGTTGTCAATACACAAAACATTCATTTGTAGGTTTTGCGCTTCATTTAATTGCTGTGGAGGCTGACTGCTTGTACGGCTGCTTTCGCCCACATTGGATAATGTACTCCTGACACACTGAAGCGGTCGTTTGCAACCGGATTGCCTCGTTTTGCATGGGAGAAACCAGTTGCAAACAATTGTTATAGTGCATTATCTGAAAAGGTGTGAAAGCAATTATCTCACTACCCAACACGGACTGTAGAAAGTGTGACTCCATCCTATCTATCCCAAAAATCCACTACCAAATACTGGCAAAAGCAATGGCATTCTTAATCAGTAATGGCCGAACCGCCTCCTCAACTCTCGTCCTGACTCCAAAGCCAGCTGTACCAATAATCTTCAATCATGTTCATCAACAACAACAACAACAACAACAACAATAATCTTTCAATTTATTAATCGCTCAATCCTGCAAAGCTTGCTGGCTCTGAGCGATTTACAGTTACTCATTCATCCAGGTCTTGCAGCGCCGCACTGCCACTGCCTGGCCAGAACGGCCCATTACAGGCTTCTCAGAGTCGAAGAGATTTTTTCTTAGGCTTTCAAATTTGCGAGCTGAGCATTCCGGTCGCCGGCTAACACCTCCCCCACCAGGGTTTTTTTTTGTGTGCCCACCCTCTCTAAGGAGTGGTACCCATTTTATCTACTCACCGAAGCTTTCGAACCGCTGGGTGGACAGCGAGCTAGGGACAAGGCTGGTAGCTCACACCAACACGGGGCTAGAACTGACAGCCGTAGTGTTCAGCTCAGATGTTACTAACCAGAAGATAAATCCTCTGTGTCACCGCTCCTCTACAACAAGGTGCTGGCAGTAGGGTTGCCAGCCTCCAGGTGGCACCTGGAGATCTCCTGCTATTACAATTGGAGAAAATGGCTACTTTGGAGGGTGGACTCTGTGGCACTATACCCTGATGAGGTCCTGCCCCTCCCCAAACCCCAGCTTTCCAGGGTCTGCTCCCAAAATCTCCAGGTATTTCGCAACCCAGAGCTGGCGATCCTATACTGGGGGGCTAACGCTTTGGCGTTTTCATCCAGGGCGGCCATTATTTCCTAAGCTGTTGGCGTTCTGAGGTTTTGGCCTCTGGAGTCCTGAGGGTTAGGGGAAGGACCAGAAGAATGAAAAGCCATCAGTAGTCCAGCTTTTCTTCTCCCTTCCTGGCCTACTCGACCCTACCTGCCACATTTCCTCCTCTCTCTACCAGTGCTGTGTTGTCATCCCCACATCACTTGGTTCTTTCTGCAGACACATCCCCAAGATTACAGAAACAGTATACCTTCGAGACTGCCTCTCCACATATGAGCCCCGTAGGGCACTGAGGTCCACAAATCAACATCTCTTGGTGGTCTCCGACCCCGGGGAAATCTGATTAGCCTCAACCAGGGCCAGGGCTTTTATGGCCCTGGCCCCCACCTGGTGGAATGAGCTCCCATATGAGACCAGGGCCCTGTGGGACTTGTTCCAGTTCCACAGGGCCTGCAAGATGGGGCTCTTCCATCGAGCTTTTGGTTGAAGCAGGGCACTGAGGTCCACAAATCAACATCTCTTGGTAGTCCCCAGCCCCCAGGGAAATCCGGTTAGCCTCAACCAGGGCCAGGGCTTTTTCGGCCCTGGCCCCCTCCTGGTGGAATGAGCTCCCATATGAGATCAGGGCCCTGCGGGACTTATTGCAGTTCCACAGGGCCTGCAAGATGGGGCTCTTCCACCGAGCTTTTGGTTGAAGCAGCGGATGTCCCTCCTTCCTCATCTCTTGGCCAAACTCCCATCAGTGGCCTGGATCTGAATTGACACCGGGACACCCACTATTGTATTTCAGTCAAATTGATTTGTCATCTGAGTCTCTGTTTTTACACGGTATTTTATGATTTCATCCTGTGTGAACGTATTCTAACATTGTTTTAATTGTATTATACTAATTGATGTAAACCGCCCTGAGCTCGTTTACGGGGAGGGCGGTATATAAATCGAATAAATAAATAAAGTCAGAGACGTTTGGATTTGGTGCTTCAGCATCCTGCAGACCTTAGAGCAGCGTCAACTAGGATGCAAGTATTTCCACGCAGGAACAAACAGTGTCAAGATAGTGTAGATTGTTAATGCGACAGCCACGCAAAACGTCTGCGTTTTATGCAGCGTTGTCCTGACTGGATGTTGCTTCGCAGCCCATGTACGCAACAACAAAACAGATACGCGTGATCGTTGTCAGAGTGTCTGCTGAGATACATTTTTCACGGAGGTTTGTACAGATTGGAGGAAATTCATCTTATCTAAAGCAGGACAGAGCTAGGTCCAGATTCGGAGATAAATCTGCTGCTTTCTCAGTGGATGGCCACACAATCAGTCTCGATAACTAAGTCCCCATGACACGCAGGAAACCGCTTGGGATAAGGGCTCCTGGTCTGCCGTGGAGCTTAAATATGAACACTGGGGGTTGTCTCTCGTCAGATCTTGGAATATGAGTGGTGGGGGACAAGGGAGAGAGCACAGCACATGTCCCCTCTCCATTCAGTGTACCAGTCTGGCCTTAACGGCCACCAGGGCTCTTTTTGTAAAAAAAGCCCAGCAGGAACTCATTAGCATAATAGGCCACACCCAACAGCAGAAACTCATTAGCATATTAGGCCACACCCTGACAGCACAGCTCATTGGCATATTAGGCCACACCCCCATGTTACCAGACGTGTGCTCATCCAGCCACACCCACCTTTTGCTTCTTATTCTGTTTACCTTGTTTGTTGTCAAAACCCAGGGTTTTTTTGTAGCAGGAACTCCTTTGCATGTTAGGCCACACACCCCTAATGTAGCCAATCCTAATGGGTTTCTGCCGTTGGGTGTGGCCTATTATGCTAATGTGTTCCTGCTGGGCGTGGCCAACTAGGAAGCCAGCTGGAACTCCGTTCCTGTGCGTTCCTGCCCAAAAATAGCCCTGGCGACCACCAGCCAGCGATGGGATCCTGACCTGGATAACCCAGGCCGGCCCGATCTCGTCAGATCTTGGAAGCTCAGCAGGGTCAGCTCTGGTTAAAACTTGTTAAAGCCCAGGGTCGCCATGCAGAGGCAGGCAATGGCAAACCACCTCTGGACGTCTCTTGCCTTGAAAACCCTACGGGGTCGCCTTAAGTCGTCTGTGACTTGACGGTGCTTCCCACCACCAACATGAGGGCAAAATGATGCTGAAGGAACAGCAGGCTGAAAAAATAGCGGCTGTGAGCAATGGAGGGGGAAAAAAAGATATTTAATGGGGAAGGCTTCAAAAACGAAGAGGTAAAAATTCTGAAAGGTATCCCCTTTGAAGTGAGGAAGAAGAAGAGACTTTATAAAGAACTTGCTCTGCATAGTTGTCTATGCAGTTCTTGTTAAAATGATATCTAAAGCTAATTTTTTTATTCTTAAACCTTTATTTGTAATGCCATCTTTATATTAGGATAGGTGATATGGTTAAATATTCATGTAATCCAGATTGTCTCAGGAAAGATATGCTGTTTTAGATAGGTAATTATGTTTGCCACAATGGTTCTGATGGGACCCAAGACGTTGTTGCTATCTTAAGAGCTTTTGTGCTCACAAAGAAAAATTATTGCGCCTTATGTCCTTTATATGTACATCACAGTCCTTGAAAAAGATTAATTCAAAATGGGTAAATTACTAGAGTCCCATGAGACTAGTGATAGTGATACTGACAAGGTGGCACAGTGGGTATATCCCACTGTCTTAACATCTGAACTGTGTTAGTTCAAGCCCCGCACTGGTGTGAGCAGCCAGCGTGTTGTCCCCAGCTCATCGTCCACCCAGCGATTCGAAAGCTTCGGCGAGTAGATAAAATGGGAACCACTCCTTAGAGAGGGTGGGCATTTTGAAGCGGTCCATGCTTGTAGCCGCCGCCACTTCCTGTGGCAGTGAATTCCAAATGTTAATCACTCTTAATTCAATAATTAATTCAACATGGGAAAATTACTAGAGTCCCGTGGGGCTCGTGATAGTGGTACTGACAAGGCGCTGTCTGAATGTAAACCTGCACTCGATGTATTGTTCGGGTGAAACATATTTTTCTCTACGTATTGTCTGGGTGAAATATGTTTTTGATAATATTCGATACCAATATTTAGATAACAGCATTGAAAAATATAAAAAGAAATAGAATAAAGCATAAAATTGTTTTACCATAAACATATACTTATTGTACACAGTGATATATATTTTTGTATGTCTTCCTAACACTGTGACCCTCAGTTTTTGTATTAGCCTCCAGGTGGGGCCTGGAGATCCTCCAGGTGGGGCCTGGAGACCCCCCACTTTTACAATTGATCTCCAGCTGACAAGAGATCAACTCCCCTGGAGAAAATGGCTGCTTTGAAGGGTAGACTCAATGGCATCGGACCATTCTTAGGCCCCTCCCCTCCCCAAACCCCACCCTCACCTGGATCCACCCCCAAAGTCTACAGGCATTTTCCAACCCAGAGGGGGCAACCTTACTGCCAAGGCTTTCAGATAGCCTGCCCCGTACGTGGAGGACAATCCTTCACCAAGGAAACCGCACCTGTGATTTTTGGGGAAAGTATACAAGTAAGAGGGGCTGCGGTGGCTCAGTGGTTAAGAGGCCGAACTGCAAGCCGGGAGGTCTGTAGTCCGGCAGTTCGAGACCCGAGTGACGTGTGACGAAGTGAGCTCCCGTCTCTGGTCCCAGCTCCTGCCAACCTAGCAGTCTGAAAGCAAGAAATTGCAAGTAGATAAATAGGTACCACTTCGGTGGGAAGGTAACAGTGTTCTGTGTGCCTCGGCGTCTAGTCATGCCAGCCACATGGCCACAGAGACGTCTTCGGACAGCGCTGGCTCTTCAGCTTGGAAACGGAGATGAGCACCACACCCCTAGAGTCGGATTCAACTGGCTTTCGAGCAAGGGAAACTACCTTTGCCTCTATGCAAGATAGAAAAAGGCCCATGGGATTTATAAAATCAATTTTACCAAAGGGGTGGGTGGGGGGGAACCGAGCCAAAGATAATTAAATATCAGAGTGGAAAAACTAGAGTCACCTTGTTCTCTTTTCCCAAGAAAAAAATGGTCATATGAAAAGCACGAAGCTCTTCCAGACTGGGGAATGGTTATCAGCTACTAGTCACTTTCAATGGGAACACAATGTTTCTCCATTGTTAACGCCGGCACCCTGTGTTCTGCTGCGGTTCGGCCGATGTCAGTGCTTTCATTACAGAAGTTTATAACTCAGTCATTTGAAATCGCTTTGGGATGAAATTTGGCACACAGGCTGTCAGCCCGGATGCAATTCTTTCCCCCTTTACAAAAGGGTACTTAAATCGATTCGGCTGTTTTTTGATTTAAAGATCGGCAAAAGCATAAAATTGTCAGAGTCTCGGGCGCTTTATTTACCAAGCTCTAAAGTGGAAATGACATCAAGAGGAGCGCCTCGTACAAAGGATGAATCCTAATGGCTTTGTTGACGTTGAAAGCCCTGGCTTCACCCGCGGAGCAGGAGAAATTCAACAAAGTTTGATGTTATAAGTTTAACTATGTGCCTCTACGGCTAAGAAAACCAACTGGATTTCATGGGGAGGGGTGTTACTACACCCCAAAGATATTTACAGATCGATTGGCTTTTATCCCACTGCTCTTCCCACGGAGGAATCAAAGCAGCTTAGAAAGACACACAAAATATAAATACAATGTAGATAAACATTCTTAGCTGGACCATAAGGAAGGCCGAGTGCCGAAGAATAGATGCTTTCGAATTATGGTGCTGGAGAAGACTCTTGAGAGTCCCTTGGACTGCAAGGAGATCGAATCAACCCTGACTGTTCCCTGGAAGGCCAGAGACTGAAGCTGAAGCTTAAATACTCCGGCCACCAAATGAGAAGGGAGCCCTCACTGGAGAAGAAAACCCTGATGCTGGGAAAGATTGAAGGTCAAAGAAGAAGGGGGCGGCAAAGGATGAGATGGTTAGACAGTGTCATCGATGCAACGAACATGAAATTGAGCAAACTGCAGAGGATGAGAGAGGACAGGAGGGCCTGGCGTGATGTGGTCTGCAGGGTCGCGAAGAGTCGGACTCGACTGTGTGACTGAACAACAACAACAAATGCAGCATCAGAAAAAAAAATGTAGCTAAGGTTACTGATACTCTTGGGGGGAGATTTCAAAGCAACAAGCAAAAGAGGTCATGGAGAACACACTTCAAGAAACTGCTCTGAGCTACAGTTCTAAAACTCGAAGTCCACTGCAAGTTCGATATCGATTGTATTTTTTTAACCAAAAATACAGAAATGGTTTTAAAAGTTAATATAATTATTAATTTTTTAAAAAATGCAATACCTCTCCTTTTAAATTCAGCTTTGCTTTATTACTTCTGGTTCAAAGGTACAGCCTGAAGGAGATGAAAAATTAGCGCCAGTAAATTTTAATAGACCTTTTAAAGAAGTCTGTCGCATGGCTGTCCTGTAAATCAGGATGACGGGATATGTTGACCTGTGTGAGATAAGGAGTTACAGAACCTGATCCTCATTTCATATCAAGTGGATTAAAAGTGAATATGCTCAAAGGGACTGGGGAAACCCAGTGGCACTTAAACATGGTCAACGTGGGCTTGAAAACAGTATCATGGTTGGTTTGTTCTGAGCTCATTTTTCAGACAGCAAGTAGCGGCTGCCTCCGGACAGGGACAATGGATCCAATCCATCCACAAGCCCTAGAGAAAGGACTTGGAAGTTGCACCAGAGTGCTCAAAGAACTTTCTAATGAACTTGCAGAGCCTCTGTCCATCATCTTCGAGGCCTCCTGGAGGACTGGGGATGTTCCACAGGATTCGAGAAGAGCGAACGTTATCCCAACCTTTAAGAAAGGGAAGAAAGATGACCCGGGAAACTACAGGCCGGTCAGTCTGACTTCTGCTGCTGGGAAGATAGGACCCGAAGCAACGGGTTTAAATTACACGCAGAAAGTTATCGGCTGGATATTAGGAAAAACCTTTTCACGGTCAGAGTGGTTCCAAGGTGGAATCAGCTGCCTCGGGAGGTGGTGAGCTCCCTTTCACTGGCAGCTTTCAAGAAGAGGCTGGACGAATATTTGTCAGAGATACTTTAGGCTGGTCCTGCCTTGGGCAGGGGGTTAGGCTAGATGGTCTGTACGGCCCCTTCCGACTCTCTGCGATTCTATGATTCTTGCCTACCCATTCATTTCTATGGATCGTGTTCAGAAGGATATCCCAGGGAATCGCGCCCTGCGTAATCGCTACATTCTGCATCATGTGACAGCCGCTAGGTAAATTTTGTATCAGCCTTAATTCCTCAGTGTGCTTGTGGACTTAAGGAGTCCACGGAATACGCGAGTCAAGATTTGAATTCACACAACCTTCGACCAGTCAAGATGCGAGTCTCTTATTCCTCTGACCTTTCGTGGGTTTTCGGTACACAGGAGTGCCACAGATCTCTCTGGAGTCGCTGCAGAGATTGTGTCGGCCTTCTGTGAAAATCTACCGTGAATATCAATAAAAAGAATAGATTCTACCGGGCGCTCCCAGGTTTGCCATTATGGTGGTTCTCTTGTGTGTGGATTGAGGCTTCCCTCCAAAATTAGTTTCCTTTAGAACCCTTCATTGAATCATGACCACTGGTGAGGCAGGACGCAGATCAGACCCCCGGCACAATCTCCCGGAAATGATTTATCCTACTTTGTTTGAAGAAACACTGGCTGAGAAATTATTCAGCATACTTTGCTTTTATTCTCAAGCTGTGCTCAGACGTGTTCCGGTCCAGACTTAAATGAGAGGAACCACCCCCTTAGAAAACCCAGCAGCACATAGGGTTGTCAGCCCCCAGGTCCGGGTGGGGGCTCCCCCGCTTTTGGGGGCTTCAATCCACCCCTCGCCAGCTGGCCGGTGCGGGAAGCCCCACCCCAAGCCCCCCCAAGAGCGACCACCTGCCCAGAGACCCCTCTCCCTCCCCTCCTGCCTGATTTAAATAGCTTCAGCTGACGGGCGGGGACCACGTGGCCCGCTGACCAACCGGAGGGCCCTTTAAATCCAGCAGGGGGGAGGGAGAGGGGCAGTCACAGGCCACGCAGTCGGCTCACAAAAAGACCTTTAAAAAGACCCTTTAACAGAGTTTAAATAAATAAATAACTTTATGCTTGTGTGTTGTGTCTGTTGTGGCAACTAGCCGTGTGGCTGAATCCAAGTGCTGGGAGGCAACACCAGGGGAAGGCCTCAGCCTCTCTGTCCTGTTGTTGGCACTCCAGGTTGGCCACTGTGTGAGACAGGATGCTGGACTGGATGGACCCCTGGTCTGATCCAGCAGGGCTCTTCTGATGTTCTTATC
>NW_015176479.1:291857-326472 GCF_001447785.1 Gekko japonicus
GAGGTCAGTAGAATAGGTCTATCAGTGTCTGCTAGCCATGGTGACAGAGGGGAACCTCCACGTTCAGAGGCACTAATCCTCTGAATCCCAGAGCCAGGAGGCAACATCAAGGGAAGGCTTCAGCCTCTCTGCCCTATTGTTGGCCCTTCAGAGGAACTGGTTGGCCACTTTGTGAGACAGGAGGCTGGACTAGATGGACCACTGGTCTGATCCAGCAGGGCTCTTCTGATGTTCTTCTCAGGGGAAGGCCTCACCCTCTATGTTCTGTTGTTGGCCCTCCAGAGGAACTGGTTGGCCGCTGTGTGAGACGGGATGCTGGACTAGATGGACCACTGGTCTGACCCAGCAGGGCTCTTCTTATGTTCTTCTCAGGGGAAGGCCTCGGCCTCTCTGCCCTGTTGTTGGCCCTCCAGAGGAACTGGTTGTCCACTGTATGAGACAGGATGCTGGACTAGATGGACCCCCGGTCTGATCCAGCAGGGCTCCTCTGATGTTCTTATTAGGGGAAGGCCTTGGCCTATTTGCCTGTTGTTGGCCCTCAAGGGGATCTGGTTGGCCACTATGTGAGACAGGCTGCTGGACTAGATGGCCCATTGGTCAGATCCAGCAGGGCTCTTCTTACATTCTTGTCAGGGGAAGGCCTCGGCCTCTGTGCCCTGTTGTTGGCCTTCCAGAGGAACTGGTTGTCTACTGTGTGAGACGGGATGTTGGACTGGATGGACCCCTGGTGTAATCCAGCAGGGCTCTTCTGATGCTCTTATGTTCTAACCAAGCCAGTGACTTGTGACCTTCGTTGCTAAATTCTTGTTTTGACTACCCACTTTTATCCCACCACTCCTCCAGGATGCTCAAGGCAGTGGACACTGACTGTCCCTGACCTCCTTCAGTCTCACAACGACCCTGTGAAGCAGAAGGCTGAAAGGAAGCGAGTGGCCCGAGGTCACCCAGGGAACTTCACAGCCGAGAGGAGATTCTGAAACTCAAACCTTTCCTAGCCTTAGTCCACACCGGGCCCTTAGCCAGGATTCTTTTGTTCGGGGGGGGCATTTAAATTTTTAAGGGGGCAGTTGATTTACAGTTAATTAAATTAATCGGAATGCCTGTCTCTAAAGGGGGAGGCTCCGAGCCTGTTCCTAGCCCTTCCTTTCAAGGGACAGAGCAGCGAGCACATCAGTTCCTGGGGGGGGGGGGACGGTTAAGGGGGCATTTGATCAGGCCCCCCGGAGGGCTTCTTATGAGGCCCGCAGTGGAACTGGCTGTCTTCTGCTTCTTCTTCCAGTTCTGCCGCTGCCGTGTCATCGTAGGTTTGCAGCTTACAGATACACACCTGAACAGCATACTGAAGATTGTGACGGCACAGGACATTTTGATGCAATTATTCAGAGCAAGAGGTGTCAGTTATCAGACAACAAAATATTGCAAGAGTGCTAATGTTTGAAGCATGTTTTTATTTTAAGTTAAAAAAACCACAACCCTTTGTGTTTGTGTCCTTTATAAAGTTTATATCTCCGCTACCTGGCATTACGTTTTATGACGCACGGGGCCCGGCCCGACGAGGTCTCATTTATGTCCGATCCGGCCCTCATAACAAATGAGTTTGACACCCCTGACTTACGTCATGGTCAAAAATAAGGTTTCTGGCATGGCTATTTGTGGGGCGAGGCTTTTAATTAAGGGGCAGGACCCCCAAATGCCCCACTGTAGCTACGAGCCTGATCCACACACCATGCTTAGGAGAGACAGAAGAGACACACTAACAACGGAAAGGGGCAGAGAGTACTCTGCCAGCCGCGACTTCTGGAGCATCCGCAGAAGAAAGCAACACAGCTACAGAGGCTTTGACTCTGGTGCTTCAGAAAGAGCAAAGCCTCTTGCTTCACCTTCGGGGACTGTAAAGGCCAGCTTTTCTCCAAGGCACACTCCCCAAGGGCCAGATGTCATCTCACAAATGATGGGAGCTCGTGTACTGTCGATAAAAGCGGCCTTCACAGAGCCGGAAAGCCGGGAGGGCACAGACAGTCTTCCACATTCCTGCGCTTGGGAGGGGCTGGCGGGCTGCGTGCGCTTTCAGAGCCAGGATCGACTGAGTACACATGAAGGGCAAAGTCACAGTCACAGTAACATCAGAGCATCTTGGGCGGGGTGGGGGGAACTGTCTCATCCAACTTGTAAGGTGGAAGATCAGCCAGGAATGTCATTTCTGGATACACACAGGAAACTGACTCTACGAAATGCATCACCTGTCCGTTAACCCGACGACATCATTTGAACCCTGGAAAGCCACGTTTCCGTGGCACTACGTTAGTGAGACCCCTGATCTGGATAGCCCAGGCTAGGTCGATCTCATCAGATTTCGGAAGCTAAGCAGGGTCAGCCTTGGTTAGACTTGGATGGGAGACTACCAGGGCTCCTTTTGTAAAAAAAAGTCCAGCAGGAACTCATTAGCATATTGGGCCACACCCCTGACAGCACAGCTCATTAGCACATTAGGCCGCACCCCCATGTTACCAGAAGTGTGGTCATCCAGCCACACCCACCTTTTGCTTCTTATTCTGTTCACCTTGTTTGTTGTCAAAACCCAGGGCTTTTTTTGTAGCAGGGACTCCTTTGCATGTTAGGCCACACACCCCTAATGTAGCCAATCCTAATGAGTTTCTGCTGTTGGGTGTGGCCTATTATGCTAATGAGTTCCTGCTGGGCATGGCCAACTCGGGGGCCAGCCGGAACTCCGTTCCTGTGCGTTCCTGCCCAAAAATAGCCCTGGAGTCTACCAAGAAATACCAGGCTCGCTACACAGAGGCAGGAAACGGCAAATCACCTCTGAATGTCTCTGGCCTTGAAAAGTCTATGGGCTTGCTGGAAGTCGGCTGCAGCTCGACAGGAAAACACACACACCCAACCTATATGAGACTCACCGGGAGATTTGCAACGGCATCTTCCTGGTGTTTTTCAAAGGCAAATAGTAGCCACCCAGAGGCCACATTCAGATCACGACCACGACGTTGGCAGAGAGATGGAGTTTAAAACAGAGGTGTCGAACTCATTGGTTACAAGGGCCGGATCTGACATAAATGTCACTTTGTTGGGCCGGGCCATGGGTGACATAAAATGTAACACCGGGTACCAGGGATATAAACTGTATAAAGGACAGCAGCTGGTAAGCTTCGAGTTGTTGTATCCTCACTGCAAGGCCCCCCGGGCTGGGAGGGAGGGTTCAAAGGAAAACCCATATGGGCGGACTGGAGACCTCGCAGTGCAGCACTGGGCAGACGCTCCCACGGTGCTTGGCTGCTGCGGACGAGGTTGTTCCACCATGCTGAAGCCACAATCGGAGTGGCTCCACCCACTCCCCCCCCCCGCAGTCTCCTGTTCCCTCCCTTGCACTAGCTGTTCGCGGGCGGTATAAGAGCCCTGGATGGGCTGGTTCTGGCCCCCGGGCCTTAAGTTTGACAGCTCTGGTTTAAACCCTTAATGTCCCTTTCTCAGTTCCGCAGGGCCTGCAAGACGGAGCTCTTCCGCCAGGCCTTTAAGTAGGCGCCGCCGCCGCCAATATTCCACCTCCGCCTCCTGTGCACTGTCGTATAACCATCATGATTGTTTGGTCCCTACGGGGGGAGTGAGGTGCCTGGGCACAGATTGGATGATAAGATTTCAGGGAGCTGCTATGGAGGTTAAGATCTACCCATCTTGGTTAAATCTGTATTGCAAATTTGTTACCGTATTTTATTGTAATTTATTGTTTTTAAATTATGTGTTTATTGTTGTAACCTTGGCACATGGTGCCCTTGTCAGCCGCCCTGAGCCTTCGGGGTAGGGCGGGATATAAATCCCAATATAAATAAATAAATAAAAATTCCTTTGCAGGTCAATACTGACCCCTTCCCTCAAATAGGAAAAAAAAGACATTCTATTTATCCATCTTTTTCACTATTTATGGGTAAAACAGCCTGGCTGAGGACGGTGGCTTTCAGTTTGGGGGTGAAAGGATTTAGACCCTTCTTCCTTTGCATCCCAGCCCAGTCTGAATCAAGATTGGCTGCTATTCACCCTCAAAAACATTGCCAGGATCCAACGTGCGGGGTCTACAAGCATCTCCTCAAGTTAGCTACAGGCGTGGCCACGCTCTGCCCTCTGAGATCTGGTGGTCTGGAGAAAGGCCGGGGCACCGATCTCCTAGATCTAGGTAGAGCTACAGAAGCCTCTTGCCAAGTGCCGCGTACTCACACCGAATTGGGAGGTGTCCTGGAGGCCATCTAGTCCAACCCCCATGCACAAATAAGGCAATCTAAAATTAAAGCATTCCAGACAGAGGCTTAAAGACCTCTGAGCGAGGGAGACCGCCCCCTCATGTTAACTGGCTTCACAGGTGAACTATTCTTGCCATCGGGAAACTTCTCCCAATGCCTGATCATGATCGGCTCTGACTTCAACCCATTAGTTGTAGTCTTGCCACATGGAGCAGCAGAGGAGGAGTTTCACAATGATTGTTGTTGTTTAGTCGCACAGTCGAGTCCGACTCTTCGCGACCCTATGGACCAGATCACGCCAGGCCTTCCTGTCTTCCGCCGTCCTCTGAAGTTTGCTTAGTTTCATGTTCGTTGCATCGATGACACTGTCTAACCCTCTCATCCTTTGCTGTCCCCGTCTTCTTTGACCTTCAATCTTTCCCAGCATCAGGGTCTTCTTCTCCAGTGAGTGCTCCCTTCTCATTGGGTGGCCAAAGTATTTGAGCTTCAGTTTCATTATCTGGCCTTCCAGGGAATAGTCAGGGTTGATTTCTTTTAGGATGGACTGATTTGATCTTCTTGCAGTCCAAGGGACTCTCAAGAGTCTTCTCCAGCACCATAGTTCAAAAGAATCTATTCTTCTGCGCTCGGCCTTCCTTATAGTCCAACTCTGAAGTTGACACTGGAGGGAGTGTCAAAGTTGGCTCAAGAGAGTGAAAGGTCACAGCCCCCAGAATCCTTTGTGGATGGCCCCTTCTCAGTATTTCAAAGCAGATGAATGTTGCCAGTTCCGAGTTGGGAAATACCTGGATCTTTTGGGGGTGGAGCCTGAGGGAGGGTGGGTTTTGGGGAGGAGAGGGACTTAGACGTGGCCATTTCCTCCAGGGGAACTGGTCCCTGTTCCCTGGAGATCAGTTGTCATTCCAGGAGACATCCAGCCACTGCCAGGAGGTCGGCAACCCTAAAGCAGAGACATACCAAATTCTGCGTGTAGGGTTGCCAGATCTGGCCTGGAAGACACCTGGAGACTTTGGGGGTGGATCCGGGAGAGGGCGTGGTTTGGGGAGGGGAGGGGCCTCAGCATGGTACATAAAGTCCACCCTTCAAAGCGGCCCTTTTCCTCCAGGGGAGCTGATCTCTCAGCTGGAGATCAGTTGTAAAAGTGGAAGATCCCCAGGCCCCACCTGGAGGCTGGCAACCCTATCTGTGTGTGATTCGATTCTAATGAGAAATGTGTGCAATCTGCAGGGCCGGCTCACTCACTAGGCGAACTAGGCGATCGCCTAGAGCGGGCCGGCCCTTAGGGGCGCCAAGCTGCACCCGGCCCTGTACTCTGGGAGTTTCTTGATTATTTTGTGTTTTTCATTCTTCCTAAAATTCATTTACTTTTGAAAATTGGTGGGTGCATGGGGGGGGTGGCACCAGAAGGGATCCTTGCCTAGGGTGCAAAATAAGCTGGGGGCAGCCCTGGCAGTCTGCAGAACCCTATCTGAATGCAAACTGTGACATGAGAATTATCCACCCCCAAGAGATTCAGACTCTTGAGAACTCCAGATGGGCAGCTGCATTATGCTGTAGCAACAGAATAAAATGAAAATCCAGAGGCCAGTCGAATTTATTCCTGTGTAAACTTCCATGTGTTAAAGCTCATTTCGTGCTTGACTCAAGACAACTTCCGTGGGTCTCTAAGGAGCCCCTAGACTCATCTTTTAGTCTCCAGAACTGTGGGACTTCTGGACCGGGACCGAAGCTTGTTTTCATTTTGCATGTTGAGAAAGCCCTGTTTCTCTTGGTGCAGCGCATCACCCTTCACGCAGATGTTATGACAGCAAGCACTTAAAAAGAACTGTGTGCTATGATTGAAAGGGAAATCATATGCCAGTTGTGATTCTGTCTCATGACACACAGTCAAAGCATTCAATTTGCAAGCTCCCGGCCCGCTTCCAAAATGCACTGCAGACAGACGGTTTAGAACGACAAGGGGAAAACCCCAAGTCTAAAGCACAGCCTTTCCAAATTAAAAAACAACGTAGTGACATCCAAAACAGAAGGGAACTGTTTGGTGTAGTAAAGACACAACAAAGGCTGCGGTCACACACACAAAATAATCCACTTTCAATCCACTTCCCAACTGGATTTTGCCAGTTGATGCTCAGTCGGCGATTCTGCATCTAGCATTTGTTCCATATTTTCTCAACTGGGAGGAAAAAATGCAGCTCAAAACCACATTCAGATACTTGGGCAATGCCCTACTGACTGCAAAGTGACCCCTGAATGGCCATAAAACAGCCATAAATCTATGCAGAAGGTACAATAGAATCCAACCCAAAAGTTACATGGAGTGTGGAAGCCACCATAAAACCCGATGATCAAAGGGAGCGGAAGCGGCATGCAATGCAGAGGGGAATTTCTGTTCCAAAGCGAGTTTGCTAAAACAACGGAGGGAGAAGCCAGTGCAGAATCAGCCAGTGTAAACTCCAGTTGGAAAGTGGATTAAAAGTGGATAATTTAGCATGTGTGACCACAGCCAGAGTTTCCTTCCCAGGATTTTTTAAAATAACAAAATGCTAAACATTCGCTCTTAAAAACATGCTGCCGGGAAAATTGAAGGAAGGGACGGAACAGAAGTACTAAACTTTATTATTGCGACTGCTGTAACGTCAACCCCACAAAAGATAGGCAAAGACTAAATTATTATCTGAGATGCTGAGCTGGCACAAAGACACCGTCTTGAGCATATTTGTATTCCATTTTCTATCAGCAACCACGACATCTTTTTTTAAAAAAAGCATAGAGGAAAGCAAAATCCATTGCTGTTATAAAAACTTTATAGCTGCACTCGGAGGCAAGTTTGATCAACTGAGAAGCCCAGAAAATAGTTCCCAGGAGACTGGAAGCTGAACCACTCCACCGGGTTTTTTAAAAAAGGTGAATTGACTCCCAGCCTTGGAGATAAATAAAGATGGGGTAGTCTGTCTGTAGCAGTAGAAAAGAGAAAGAGTCCAGGAGCACCTTAAAGACTAACAAAATAGGTGGCAGGGGAGGAGCTTTCGTGAGTCACTGCTGCTCACTTCTTCAGATATATAAAAAAGTGAGCAGAGACTCACGAAAGCTCATATCCTGCCACAAATTTTATTAGTCTTTTGGTACCATAGAGTTTTTTGGCCAAGTGCTAGAGCGTCCCCCCAGCCACGTGCCTGGTGCGATGATGTCCCCTCCGGGTGACGCCATCCACAGGGCACGTTACCGCAACCCTAGGACTTTGGGGGCGGGGTTCCCCCAATGCCCGGATCTGGGCTGGCGGATTGGGGGCCCTAAAAGCGGGCAACCCCCCCCCCCCGGGGAATGGCAAGCCTAAGGAAAATACCAGTAAAAGCACACTATGAATCGTTCTTATCTCTAAAAATTGCGGGATTATTTTATAATGGAGAAGATAGCAGACCAAGTTTCGTTGTCAGAGACTATTCATTATAACTCCAAATTTGTGGAACAGTGGTATCTGGTGTCAGAAGACGTGCAACGACAGATTAAAAGAAGTGCAGTCAAAGCAATATTATAGTATATTAGCACATTTTTGAACTGTCAATATTATCAGGTTAATTATTTCTGCAATGCTATTCTTTCCTTTGTTCAGAACATCTGGGAAGTGTTGTGGGCCCGTTCCCGATCCGGCCCTTCCCCTGACTGCCTCGCAGCAAAACTGAACCACCTACATAGGTGGTTCATCCGTTTGGTCCGCATCACCGCTGGTCGTGGGATCGCCGGCGCGTCTTGCCGCTGGCGCATCCCCGGCCCCCAGCCGAACTGCGCATGCATGAGCATGCGCAGTTTGGCAGCCTCCCCCTCCCGATCGTCCCTTCCTCCCCGGCATCTGATCGTGCCGGGGAGCAACGGCGTGCGGTGCACGGGATCCGTGGGATCCCGCCCGCGCGTCTCTATTTTGGTGCGGCTCTATTTAGCCGCACTTTGACGGGTGTTTTCCCTGCCGTGTGGCCTTTGTTCAGTTCTTGGTAACTGTAAATTCATAGGTTTACCTATAGAATGTACAATATATGTTTGTCGTATGCTTGCTAAGGTAAAATAAAAAAAATTAAGTTTAAAAAGATAAAAAAATGAAAGGCAAGAGGAAAACCCGTGAGAGAAAGGGGACGGAAAAATACGCAAATTCTCACCTCCTAATCTGGTGGCTTTTAAATGCATGGCTTCCTCCCCCATTTTCTAAACTTCTATCATGTTCTACAAAGAGACAGTTTTGCACGCAGGATGAGTGGACGGAATTTCAGATATCGTAACTGTTACCATTATTCCAAGACAGGCAAGCAATTTTGCTCTTAGTCTCTCAAGCTAAGGCATGGTATGCTGTATGATAGCCTGTATATCTCTGTGTATATATTCACCATTATATCTATATAAACCTTCTATGCACCTTCATCACCAGTTGGTCTCCAGCTTCTTATTTACTACACCCAATAGATGTAACTTCACAGGTGTCCCTCAAAATGGACCAGACAGCTGAAGCTGTTTCACTGGCCAGCAGATAACAATCCCCAACAAGACACAGGTATTGCTAGCGCTGGTATACAAAATTCCACCTTCAATTTGAAAACCAGATAATTTTCTTGAGAAAAATTCTGCAGGTGGGAAGGAAGCAGCACAGGCCCGTAGCTAGGGCTTTGGGGGTCTCCGCCCGCTTTCTTAAAGGCAGAGCCCCACAAGAATTCCTCCTGTACAATGTTTTCCCCCAATCATTTTAAAACATTTTTAAAGGCATGCACTCCTTTCAGCAGAGTGGGGTGCTGTAGTTGACAAATTACCACACTGAACAAGGGGGTTGGAGTGGGTGACCTCTAGGATCCCTTCTAACTCTGTGTCAAGAAATGGTCTCCCTTAAGAGAGAGAGGTTTTCTGTGCAAGTGTTAGCTCTCTTGACTATAGAAGTCATCACCCCCACCTGCCAGCTTGTTGTCAGAATTGTTGCTTAGGCTGGCAGAAGTAATTAACTTGAAGCAGCTGAGAACTGTCATCTAAAGCGGTTGACAACTTGCAATTTAGAGATCTATCCTGGTAACAGCTTTCTATTGGCTAAACAGCTTTTCTTCCTGCACTGAAAACTTCAGCCCCGCCAGAAAAAAAACTTTGCCCCACAAGCCACAAAATCCAGACTACAGGCCTTGAAGCAGCACAGTTCTGCCTGATTGGAGAAGATATGAGGAGCGGCTGCTTCGTCTCGGACGGAGTGACAGAAACAAAGGGGGCCATTTTCAAAGCTGATGGGGGTGAGTATTTCTCCTAGGCCCACTCAAAGGCTGAAGGTGGCAAAACTCTGGAGTGTTGCGGTATAGCCTAATTCAGGCACATGAATGATTGGAAGTACATTGTAAAAAGGCAATTCATCCTGTACTACCCCCCTTGCGGCCTATAATTTAATCCCCCCCAAGCTATTCTGTTTAGCATGGAAACTGGCATAATAGAATCTAAAAATCGGATCTCTCCGCCGAGGACGAGATAAATTCCTGAGTGAGCCGGACTTCGGACGCGGTGCCTTTGTAATTTATGTCCCGGCTTTCTTTCTTCGGAACACATACAAAGATCGGCGTGAATTATTTAAAGGAGGAGGCCTTCACATATATATTATGCAATATCTGAGGGGCCAAACAAGAAACCCTTCCAATTTATATCGCCATTCCCTTTACTGCTTTGCAAGAAAAAAGAGAGTGAGAAACCTGAAGAGACCAGAAACTAAAAAAAAAAAAACCAACCCACAGAAGCCATTTTTCAGTCTCCTCAACGGTTTCATAGCCTTTCTTGACTGGGTTGTTTTTTTCCCCCTTCAGCGGACAGATACTTAAACCATGCCTGGAGCCAGATTAAAGCTGGTGGACTCCTTGAAGCCAGTCTGCTTTGAAGGAGCCCGCAGTATGATTAGGCCTCTTTAATAGCTGTGTGACGGACAGAAACTCAACAGCCTTTTTCATCATCAGATAGAGAGAGCTGCCCCATTACATTCCCGCCCCTCACGAAAGGCAGAAAGCCTCTAGCAAGAAAGAAAGGGAGAGAACCCCTTTGGTATAGCCCATGGCACCTTCCTGCACCGCGGATTTTCAACCCAAATAATAAAGCCCGGCTCATTTCAACACCGGACTCATTTCAACATCGGCTCTCTTTTAATCACCTTCAAGATTCCAGAAATCAACTTGAAACTTGCTGGGGGGAAAGATAACGGCACTGAGCCTGGAGGGAAAGACATGCGTCGATGGGAGATAAAGACCAGGAATTCAGAAAAAAAGAGGTGAAAAAAGAAAAAGAAAAAGGCTAAAATCCATTTTTCTAAGCGGTTTTGCCTCCTTCCCGAAGCAAAAAGACTGGGCAATTAAAAAAATGAAAGTGTGGGTGTTTTTTTTAAAAAAAGGGAGCTAAACTTAGACTTCATCACAGAGCTGAAAAAGGCACAGAAGAATACATGCTTTAAAAAATGGATTAGGAGGAGGAGGAGGAGGAGATTGGATTTATACCCCGCCCTTCACTACCAAAGTTCCCTCTAAGCTGTGGAGTCTTGTGAGCAAAACTTCTACTTTGTGAGCTCCTGGCATTAAAACTGTGAGCAAGCAATTTGGCTACTGCATAAATTAGTTTGCTCTGGAGCCATCCTTTCTGAGCTAAGACAAAAATGTGTGAGCCAGAGGCTAAAAAACTGTGAGCTAGCTCACACTATCTCAGCTTAGAGGGAACAGTGTTCACTACCCAAGGGAGTCTCAGAGCGGCTTACAAACTCCTTTCCCTTCCCCTCCCCACAACAGACACCCTGTGAGGTAGACGGGGCTGAGAGAGCTCTTTCCACAACTGTCCTTGAGAGAACAGCTCTGATCAGAACTACGGCTTGCCCAAGGTCACATCAGCAGGTGCAAGTGGAGGAGTGGGGAATCAAACCCGGTTCTCCCAGATTAGAGTCCGCGCACTTAATCACGACACCAAACTGGCCAAGGACACATCCTGTCTCTGGTAGTTGCCAGCTAAATCCTCTGAACAGTCACTGACTCTAATTATGGAGGGCTAGTTGGGTTTGTCATGGCTAATGTCCTTCGAGAGACATGCAGCCCGTGAATCGGTCTGACCCTTCCCCAAAAATGGCCAAATATTTCAAAGGCAGTGGAAGCCAAAGGCACAGTATCCTTTACTTATCGCATCAAGCCCCTCCCCAAATGATCTACATGCAACCAGATCGCCATGACCCGCCCAAAACACTCGACCTCAGAACGTGACGGAGAAGCCCTAGAAAACAAGACCACTTCACATCTTTCTCAGGAAAGACATTTATTCTGGTGGGCTTTTCCTTAGGGCGGGCGCCACAACAGAGGACACACGGGCTTTGGCAGAGGAAGTCGGGGTGATCCTCAGAGGAGGAATTGTCAGCACTACCTGGGTTGAAGAGCGGAGCTGGCATGTGTATTAACCTTTAAAGCCCTCTGTGACCAGGGACCAACATACCTACGGGACCGTACGTGACTCGGAGAGCCTTACGCGTTGCAGAGCAACATCTCCTGGTAGTCCCCGGCCCAAAAGCCTTTTCTGCCCTGGCCCCGGCCTGGTGGGATATGCTCCCACTTGAAATCAGGGCCCCGCGGGCCTTATTACAATTCTGCAGGGCCTGTAAAATGGAGGTGTTTCACCAGGCCTTTGGCTGATGCAGCGGACATCTAACCATCTCGGCCTTCTAGGGCTGCCAAGTGGGGGCAGGGGGCGGGTAAACCCCCGCTTTGGAGGCCAGATTCCCGCCACCATGGAATCGGGCCCCGGGGGGAACGCCCCCCCCGAGGCGCACGTTGGGGGCGTGGCCCCAATCGTCGGAGGGAAAACTCTATGGTTTTCCCTCCGACGATCGGGGCCATGTCCCCGTGATCGATGTCGCACACATCAGAGGAGAGCTCCCGGAGCCCGGTGACGCTCCCCCGCCGGTAAGAAGATTTGACTTGGCAACCCTACGCCCTTCCGTACTTGCTACAGCGCCTGTTACAATTTGCCCCGCCCCATAGAGACCAACTAAGTGTCGTCGGAAAACGGCTTGCTATTTGTGCAGGAGGCACTAGGAACTGCCTCGAATAGTTGCCATCCCTCTGACCGGATTCAAATTTGGTTTTATATGTTATATTTTATATCTTACGTTATAACACTATCACGTTTACTTAATGGGAGGTTTAATGAAATGTTGTGACCCGCCCTGAGCCTGCTTGCGGGGGAGGGCAGGAGATACATATAAAATAAATAAATGTGGGAGCCGATGGATAGATGGAGAGCAGGGGTGCCAACCTCCAGGTGCGGCCTGGACATCTAGCATTCCAGCTGACCTCCGGACTACAGAGACCACTTCCCCTGGAGAAAATGGCTGCTTTGGAGGGTGGACTCTATGGGATTATATTCTGCTGAGGTCCCTCCCCTCCCCAAACCCCGCCCTCAGGCTCCACCCCCCACAAATCGAGGAATTCCCCCAACACAGAGCTGGCAACCCTGAGAGAGAGAGAGAGAGAGGGAGGGAGGATTCTTCAGTTATATGGGTCCACTATAACTTTAAAATTAAAAACTGGCACCTTGAATTGAGCTTGGAAAACCGGCACCTTGAATTGAGTTCACTCTCATTAGCTCAACCCAAACAGGAAACGGGGACCTGGATTTTGCAAAAGACCACGAGGGCAGCCCACACAAAGTGATGTTTAGCAATCCACTGTGAAATGACAGAGCCACGGACCCTTGTGGCCAAACTGACTAGATCAAGGAGAGAAGAGAACTAACAAACCAGGGTCCTTTCCGCACTAGACCTTAAATCCTGGTTCAACCCTCTCCACGAACTTACATTCTACACTACACTTGGGATACACTACACTCGAGGTATTATCTTGGGGTATTTCTTGTTTCCACATTACGTTGAGGTCCCCCCCGGTTTCGCCCTGCACTAGTCCCGGGATAAACAGATGCTGTTATAACCAGGGATAAATGCAAGGTATTGTGTTATTGAACTCAATAAAACCAGGGATGATGTATCAATGAAAAGAAATCACTTTTAGTGACATTGCTGATCTAGGGTTGCCAAATCTGTTTTACCTTGCAGCGGGGGGCTCCCGATTGGTGTCGCGCGCACGCGAAGTGCGCGTGCCTCATGCACGTCAGCCGGATGTGATGTGATGACGCCGGGCACGCTGCGGACGGGGCCACAGCCATTTGAGGGGAAAACATAGAGTTTCCCCCTCAAACATAGAGTTTCCCCCCTCAAACATAGAGTTTTCCACTCAAATGGCTGTGGCCCTGCCCCCAGCGTGCCCGGCGTCATCACGTCACATCCGGCTGACGTGCACGCCGGGGTGGGTTCCCCCCGGGGCCCAATTCCGTGGTGGCGGAAATCGGCCCTCCAAAGCGGGGGATTATCCGCCCCCCGGGGGGACTTGGCAGCCCTATGCTGATCTGTGTCAAACAGTAACGGCGGATCCAAAAGCCACCTTAAGATTTTTTTGTTGCCTTTTTAACAGGTTGGTAAACGATACTCTGACTCCATACAGGGTGAGAAAATCACTCCTCTCTACCAAACCAGCCTCACCCATACGCACATCTTCTGTTGTTCTGTATATCTTCAAATACAAAAGCGGCAGCTTAACTTGGAGAAATATGGAGCCGGGTGCCTTTAGCATACTGATGACACCCAACCCCAAAGCTCTGGTTGATCTTATTCGGTGGCCTGATTTAAATTTTAAAGAGCATCGATGAGACCTCTGAACCGGCAAGACTCCATGGGTTGGGTCCAAGACAGATGACTCAGCATTTCCTAGGGATCTGACAACATCGTCAACAAACTACTCTGAGAATAAATATTTTTTGATCTAGCCCAGCCATGAAATCCAGCAATTTCCTTCTAGCGCTTTCCCTCTAAATAATGAATAAAACTTAAGATGAGCCTTACACTTCTGTGTGCGATTGCTGTGTAGAGGTCTTGGAACATGTATCCTTTGGACACTTTTCCTGTAACGCAAATGCCGACTTTCAACATGATCCGAGCAAATCGATTCACTTGCCTGCTAATGGCACTCATAACAGAGAGCCCGCAACAGGTCAGAACCCACCATGCTGATCGATCGAATAAATAAATAAAAGAACAAACGGCAAATCAAATACGTCGCTGCCAAGCAACCTGAAGTGGCTGTCGCGGTCAAAATTCAAAAGCAGCAGTCAAAATCCTGGTCACCTGATGACCCGCTGGTTCAGGTGGATGGGCAGTTTGTCAATATCGCAACAGTTTTGTTTATTTATTTATTAGATTTTTTTTTAGTCGCCGCCCACCCAAAGGGTCTTGCGGCACCATACAACATTAAAACCATACAAATAAGGTAGAAACAACATAAAAGATAACAAATATAGGCCCCGGTCACATGGAGCATTAGCCACGCTAGAGGGACGGAAGATAGGCGGATTTTCCGGGCGTGATCTCACCGCAACATCTGGGAAGCGTAGAGCTCCCGTGGCTCACCCGAGCCTTCCCGCCGAAGACACGCGGTAAAAAAACTAGTACCTCGGAGGTACTAGTTTCCGGAAATCGCGGGGCAAGGGCGGGCGTCTGATTGCGTTTCCGGTGGCATCCGGCGCCCGCCCATGCCCCATTGCGAAAAGGGTTTTTTTTCTTCTCGAAGTCTGCAGGGATGCGCACAGGCACCCAACGGGGCATGCACATACTTCAGGTTAAAAACAAAATCACAATCTCGTTTGCCGTGCCGCGCCGGTTCTTTGGTGCGTCGTGTGATCGGCAGCTCCCCCCTAACCACGGGACCGCGAGGGGACGCCTGATCGCACAGTCGCACGTTATTTAGCTGCGGGGCAAACAGCCACGCCTCCCCCCCGCGATATCCGGCCCATGTGACCGGGGCCATTGAATATTAACATTAAAATGTTAAGCTGTTAAAATATGCGGATAGCGCCATACCACTAACAAAAACAAACCAGTCATGTGACTTGCCCCTCCAAAGGCCAGCCTAAACAATTCAGCTTTGCATGCCTTGTGGAAACTAAACAAGTCTGGCAGGGCGCGGGTGTCATCTGAGAGTGCATTCCACAGGGCAGGGGCCACAACTAAGAAGGCCCTTCCCTTGGTGGCAGCTAACCAAGCCACCCCTAGAGGATGACCGAAGGGAATGCAGGGGTTGTAACAGGAGAGGCGGTCCCGTAGGTATGAGGGTTCAGGTGCATCCCTTTGTTCAATTCAGCTCAGGTGCATCCCTTTGTACAACTGTGTTCTACTTCTTTGTAGCAGCTATCAGCCCCCCACCTTCCACACTGCTTCCAATGGTTAAAAGGCACAATGTTAAGGGGGGGTGGTTTGAGATTTTGGAGCTGTATGCATGTGCCTTCTGAGAGCATCGCTCAGTGTCTGCCCCTGAACTTGGTTGACTAATCTTTCCCTCGATATTTATTAATTAATTTATTTCACTGGACTTTTAGCCTGCCCTCCCCTACACTGCAAGTCTCAGGGCGGGTAACAACAAGTTAAAACGATACTCCAATTAATTATTTTTACAAATACAGTAATAATCAAAGATAAAACCAGATGACGACTTAGGCACTAATAGCAATTTTTATCCGAGTGAGGTTGTGCTACCTGTGTGTTTGTGAAGCTGGTGCAGATCTATACTTGATCTACGCTACACAACAGATGTCGCTGGCTGTTCAAACGCAAGCCTACTTGAACCCCTCCCTCCTTTTAAGAACTCACCAGAACTCATAGGAAAATCTAATGCTGACACTGCAAGACCTTAGAATCAAGCTTTACGTGTCTCGTCCCATCAATGTGTCTCATCCCATCACTAAATCTTCAGCTTACCTGGCCCTCTACTATCCATTTGGAGATGGAAGTCTTCCCATCATACCCGGGCCGGAACTGAAGCGTGGCGGAGCGAGGGCTGATGTTGGAGATGACTAAATTGGATGGCACACCGGGGAGCTCTGCGCCAAAGGGAAAAGGACAAACACAGAGAGAAAGAACACAGAGTCAGAGTGCAACAGCTCCGTATTTCAGTGACGTCTGCAACTCCCATCGTTTTTTCACTGACGGATCTGAACAATTGAAATATCCTTTTGTAATGGCTACCACTACAGGTATGAGATCTTAGGAGAGTCTAGGTATGCTTCAAAACTGGCAGATGCCAGCTGCTGAGTAGAAACTTGGGCTACGAAACAGGAAGAGTCCAGCGGCACCATAAAGACTAACCAAATTTTTGGCAGGGGATGAGCTTTTGTGAGTCATGCTGCTCACTTCGTCAGAGCCGTAAGTGGGCATTGGCTCACGAGAGCTCCTCCCCTGCCACAAACTTAGTTAGTCTTTAAGGTGCTACTGGACCTTCTACTGCTACAGACAGACTAACATGGCTACCAGGGCTCTTTTTGTAGAAAAAGCCCAGCAGGAACTCATTAGCATAATAGACCACACCCAACAGCAGAAACTCATAAGCATATTAGGCCACACCCCTGACAACACAGCTCATTAGCATATTAGGCCGCACCCCCATGCCACCAGAAGTGTGCTCATCCAGCCACACCCACCTTTCGCTTCTTATTCTGTTGACCTTGTTTGTTGTCAAAACCCAGGGCTTTTTTTGGAGCAGGAACCCCTTTGCAGGTTAGGCCACACACCCCTACTGTAGCCAATCCTAATGAGTTCCTGCTATTGGGTGTGGCCTATTATGCTAATGAGTTCCTGCTGGGCGTGGCCAACTCTGGAGCCAGCCGGAACTCCGTTCCTGTGCGTTCCTGCCCAAAAATAGCCCTGTGGCTACCCATCTTGATCTACATAAAAGCATAATTTGAATGACAGAAACCTAACGTATAATGACATGCCCTTGCCCTCTGTCTGTGAGGATCAGGCCCAGGGCGGGAGCTGACCAGTGTTGCCTCTGGGGCCTGTGCCACTGCTACTCAGGTCCAAGGCAAACACCTGTGCTGGCCCAGGCCCTGGAGGTGACACTTTACCTTGCTTGGGGTAACAAATATCTTGAACTGGCCCTGGTCGTCATTACGGCTCTGAGTTCTTCTCCTGATGGAACACAGGAGAGAGACAGAGGGAGGAGAAAAGTGATGTTGCCCCAGGCCAGACTCCACATTCCTCTTCCTCTAGCTTGCTAGAGTCGAGGTTCTCACCCCCATCTCTTGAGAAACCCATACAAACACAGACCTAAGTACAATGTCGTCACACACAGGGGGCATGGTGCAGTTAATCATGTCACTATGAACCGTAAAAATGTCCTATCATCACGAGTTGTCACGGCCTCCCTCGTACACACATTCAAGCCATAGTAAGTACGAGCGAAACACCTCTGTAAATAACCTGTCTTGCTTCGGTTTGCCTAATTCCCTCCCAGATTTGGAGCTTTCGTGATTCTAAGCGGGACCCTCGGCATTACAAACAAAATTTCATTACGAGCGTCACCCGAATTTCTCAGACTGTCGGAAGCTCCGCAGGTGTACCCACCTGGGGGGACGCCTGACGAGATGGTGGATGAAGTGACCGCACCGGTCCCTTTCGCAGTCATCGCTGCCACCTCGATCGTGTAGGTGGTGAGAGATGACAGGCCTGTAATTTTGTCCTCGAGGGTTGTGTTAGCGAGAGTGCGAGTGAGACGAGATTCATTCCTGCCGTAGACCTCCCAGGAGATTTGGTAGCCTGGAAAATACTTATATATATATATATGTATATATATGACAAAGAAATCAAGCAGCTGTTATTAGTTGAGCTTCCTAGGGATGCTCTCTGTGCAGTCTCCAGCATCTGTCAAAAGGAAGGTAACTCAAACGTGGGCAAGGAACCTCCAGAGTCATTAACTACCCTTCAAGGAGAAACGCACTTCCCGCCGAGGATGTATCTGCTCGTTAATCGGATGCCGACCGCTGCAGAGCATCTTGTCCCCCAGGGAATCTGGCTCTCCAGTCTGCCAACGGGGTCTACTGCATCTTCAACGCTAGTCACAGCTCTGTGACTTGTGGCATGGAGCTTGCCTCCTCAAAAGCCTTTTCTTTCTTTCTTTTCTCCAATAAGTGTTTTTTATTTTGAACAATATATACAACCGTACATTCATAACATATATTGACGCTATGAAATAATCAACTTTTTCAACCCTTAAGAGCCCTTTTAAAAATATAACAGATCTTTGTAATAAGAGTTGTTTGGAATCACTTCTTCTTCTGCTAGATAGTTCACCACTGGGAACCAAGTTGCTTGAAAACTTTTTTGGTGAGAGACAATTTTACCATATATAAAGTGCTCCCAAAGTTTGTTTTGCCAACATTGGAGAGTAGGTTGATTTTTGTTCTTCCAATACTGGGCTATAGTTATGCGTGCAATAGCTAATAATGTTGCTATTAATGTTCTAGTGACTTTTCTTTCACAGGTATCTGGGATGACATCCAACAAGACCGTTTCAGGTAGAAAAGGTAAGTTGATTCCCGTGATTTTGTGAATTTGTTGTACAATTTGTGTCCAGAACTGTTGTGATGAGGGACAGGACCACCAACAGTGTATAAAATCTCCAGTCTTCCCACATTTTTCCAGCAGAGTTTGTTTATTTTTGGATCAATTTTATTTAGCCGTGAAGCCTTTTCTGACATCAAGGAAATCCTCTCCAATACGGTAGTCCTCCTGCTTCCTCCACTGGTGAATATTCACGAGTCAAGTCAAGTATAAGTTTATTGTCTTAGCCATAGGCCATACATCAGACTATAAAATGGTAATGGAAACAATTAAAAAAAAAATCAGTATACTCCTATACTCCTGCTTTGCATTAAATACTAAACTCATTCTCATTTTCCTTGTTGCTAAGGCAAATAACGCCATTCTGCTAGAGACATAGCGGTCAAGGTCCGAGAGTAAAAATTTGACGAGATCCAGATCGGCGAGTCCATTACGCTGCGGAATAATAGGGATGATGTACTTTAGCCTAACGGCTTCATGCCATGGGCATATCAGAAAATCATGTACGATATCTTCAACTCCCCCCATATCACAAAGACAAAGTCTAAGGGGGGCAGGGATACCAAAGAAACATCCAGTCCTGATCACTGAGGGCATGGATTGAAATCTTAAAGCTGTAGAAGCCAATCTTAATTCCAGGCTGGTTAACTTCTCTAAATATAGGGACCTACAGTGATCCCTTTAAAAAAACTTGAATAATGGTTCCGTAAGACAATGTGCCATCACATCCTGATCCATAAGTCCATCCTTTTTGAACACCCATTCCTTCAGTTCCCATAAAAAGGTAAAGGTAAAGGTTCCCTTGCTCGAAAGCCAGTCGAATCCGACTCTAGGTTTGCGGTGCTCATCTCCGTTTCAAAGCCGAAGAGCCAGTGCTGTCCGAAGACATTTCTGTGGTCATGTGGCCGGCATGACTAAACACCAAGGCGCACGGCGCGCCATCACATCCTGATCCATAAGCCCATCCTTTTTGAACACCCATTCCTTCAGTTCCCGCGCTTGGGTTTTATTCCTTCGTAGATCATCAGGAATTGAACATTTCAAGTGAATCGAGGCCAAACGGTCACCTAATCTCTTGGAGGCTTTCAGGTGCAAACTAAAACTTAACCCCCCAGGGAATCCTGGGGTCGTTCTAAACATTTTCTCCAATAGGACAGAATTCTGACATTGACTCTGAATATTCACACACCACGCAGCATTCGCATGCCCCACCAGCCCTTGGTTTCCAGGTCCAAATGCCTTTAGGTTCAAGTTCACTAGCCAAAGCTCACTCCACATCAGGTGCAGACAGATTTCCTCTCTGAGGTCATGGCCTGGCTGTATCAACCTTTCTACAGGAGTGTCACATCATGTGGGTCAATCAAGATTGTTAGTTCATGACACCAACAGTGAAACAGCTGGGCCTGCTGGGCCTCCCAGCAACCTCCCTATCGATGAAGTTCCCACTGTAGTTCCCGCCCTCCAACAACAAAGCAGCCGAGCCCACCACAACTCCTGGCTAACCCCCTGCACTATCAGCAACGCTGCCGGTCCACCAAAAGGGGTAAGTGCATTTGTCTGTCCATGCACAAACAATGCTTTTGTTTTTAGGAGGGGGGGTTAATGGGGTCGTTTCGTAGAAAAAGAGCTAGGGGAACTCATTAGCATACCTCATTAGCATATGCCACGCCCCCTGACATCACCGGAAGTGTGTCATAAGGCCACACCCCCTGACATCACTGGAAGTGTGTCATGAGGTCACACACACCACCCCCAACGGTCCCGGCCGCCGGCCTTGCAGCTTCACTGCCGAGCCCCATGAGGGGCCCGGCGGTGGACCTGCAAGGCCGGCGGGAGTGCAAGGAAGCCCCGCGAAGGCCCTCCCTGGCCCCAGGCAGGCAGGGGTGGGGAGAGGCAGGGAGGAAGCAACTTACCCTCCCTCTTCTCCTGCCTACTCCTGGCTGAATGAGGGCCGGAAGCAGGGCGTTTCTGTAAACTCAGTGGTTCCCACAAGTGTGGAGAAAAATCTCCTTTGTCCCAGTGTGGGCCCGATCTGCAGATTTAGGTATCCACAGATCTGCCCACAATTGAGAAATATAGATAAGCAGTGAAATGAAACTGGATTTCAAAATTTAAGAATAATGCAACCCCCCCCCCCCCCAGGGTTGCCAGTTCCAGGTTGGAAAATACCTGGAGATTTGGGGGGTGGAGCCTGAAGAGGACACAGTTTGGGAGGGGAGGGCCTTAAATGGGGTAGAATACCATAGAGTCCACCTTCCTAGTTTGGCGTAGTGGTTAAGTGCGCGGACTCTAATCTGGGAGAACCGGGTTTGATTCCCCACTCCTCCACTTGCACCTGCTGGATGACCCTGGGCAAGCCATAGTTCTGATAAGAGCTGTCCTTGAAAAAGAGCCGTTTCTGTCAAGAGCTCTTTCAGCCCCACCTACCTCACAGGCAATGCTCCCTCTAAGCTGTGGAGTCTTGTGAGCAAAAATTCTACTTTGTGAGCTACTGGCATTAAAGTTGCGAGTGAGCGATTCGGCTGCGGCATAAATTAGTTTGCTCTGGAGTCATCCTTCCTGAGCAGACACAAAAACCCGTGAGCCGGAGGCTAAAAAACTGTGAGCTGGCTCGCACTAACTCAGGTTAGAGGGAACACTGCTCACAGGGTGTCTGTTGTGGGGAGGGGGAGGGAGTTTGTAAGCCGCTCTGAGACTCCTTCGGGTCGTGAAGGGCGGGGTAGAAATCCAATCTCTTCTTCTTCTTCTTCTCTTCTTCCAAAGCAGCCATTTCCTCCAGGCAAAATGATATCTATCGACTGGAGATCAGTTGAAATTATGGGAACATCTCCAGCCATTACCTACAGCTTGGTTACCCTAACCTCCCCAATAAACCCCCAAGCCAAAATGGCTTAATATGTACAGTTAACCCTACCATAGGTCCCGCAGATACTAATGGGCCGCTTTATTCACTCTACAGTAATGCCCTCCAGAGCAGAGTTGTGGGAGACTTCCTGATTGTCTCCGGTCGGCTGTTCCACCTGGTTGGGAGCTGCAGCAGAGAAGGCCTGGGTACCTGCAGCTGTCAGCCGTCCCCATTGGCAAAGCGGAATTCTTCGGAAGGCTCTTTTCTGATTTCAGCTCAGCCTTCTCATGTCCATGCATGTCTCCACCCTCTTCTCTTTCACTTTATTCCACTGCAACCAGGCCATCCAATTGCGCCATCAGCTGACCGTGTGTGCACCTGGAAGCCATGGCGACCTCTGGTGACTGACCCATCCCAGGGGGCCTGGAGGCTATTCAGAGAGGCGGCTGAATGAAGCCTGCCCCCTGCCTTCAGCCTCTGGTATTCCAAGGAGGTCTCCCATCCAAGCACTTGCCAAGAGTCGACCCTGCTTAGCTTCCGAGATCTGACGAGATCGGGCTTGCCTGGGCTATCCAGGTCAGGGCGTTGGCACTGGCTTTTTAACAGGACCAATGATTTGAGTCGAGCAAAGCCAGCAACATATCCCCTGCCCGTCTATCCACTCCCGAGCGAGCTGAAATAGATGCAAATAGAAATTCAACCCAGCTCCACGCTACACTAATGTAATGTATTTTCTGCACCTCCATATGAATGTAGAGAACGTCATACGCTCTGCAACGGATCTCCTCTTAATCCTCTGTTAACATTACAGTGATTCTGTCTTCTTGTTGCTTGGGGGGGCAACAGTGGGAGGGCTCCTAGTGTCCTGGCCCCACTGCTGGACCTCCTGATGGACCCTGGTATTTTTGGCCACTGTGTGACGCAAGAGTGTTGGACTGGATGGGCCATTGGCCTGATCCAACATTGGCTTCTCTTATGTTCTTATGTTATTCTGTTCTGCATGCTTGTTCTGACAGTTAAAATTTGGGTGCAGGCTAGGCATACACGTGAGCTGACGCATTCAACTTCTGAACATTAGCACCTCTCTCTTTTCTTAGCTCCCGCTTTGTCATTCATTCTTTATACACCCTGCTCTCTTAAGAAGCTTGTCTCATTTTTTTCCCCCAGCAGCTGCATCCCACCAACCACTAGACACTTCTGGTCTTGACTGTCAAACACGGCATGCACAGCTAAAATGAATGAAAATAAGCTAACTCAAAAGTTACGATGCTCTTCACAACTCTGAAACCCAAGAGGTCATCATGCATCACTTATGGTCAGAAGTCACCAGGTCAGCCTGCATCTATCCATCATAAGGAACGATACTACAAACCACTTGAGTGTAACCCACACGTCTATGGTAGGGGGGTACCAGCGGGGGGAAAGGCCGCCCTCTACAGGGCACTTAAAGGTAAAGGTCCCCTTGCTCGAAAGCCAGTCGAATCCGACTCTAGGGTTGCGGTGCTCATCTCCGTTTCAAAGCCGAAGAGCCAGCACTGTCCGAAGACGTTTCCGTGGTCATGTGGCCGGCATGACTAAACACCAAGGCGCACGGAACGCTGTTCCCTTTCCACTGAAGTGGTCCCTATTTATCTACTTGCAGTTTCTTGCTTTCGAACTGCTAGGTTGGCAGGAGCTGGAACCAGAGACGGGAACTCACTCCGTCATGCGGCACACTCGGGTCTCAAACTGCTGAACTACCGGCCTTCCACAGCCTGCAGCTCAGCGTCTTAACCACTTGAGCCACCGCAGCTCTTACTTAGTTGAAAAAGCAACAGACGGAAATTGCAAAGCATCTCCAAATGATGACTTCAGGGCATGAAGTCGTGGAATCCCAGAGTTGGGCCACACAGGCCCTCTAGTCCAACCGCCTGCTCACTGCAGGATCAAACGAGAGCATCCCTGACAAGTGTTTGTCCAGCCGCGGCTTAAGTCTGGGAACTGATCCAAGCCAAGACACTAGGGCAAGGGGCTGGGAGTACAGTTGCCAACTTTGGGTTGAGAAAAAAAACTCAGACGTTGGGGGTGAAGCCAGGAATGGGATTTTAGCGGCATATAATGCAATAGAGTCCACCCTCCCAAGCAAGAAACTTTCTCCAGAGGAACTGAAGAGAGAGAGAGAAAAAGAGTTGGTTTTTACACCCTACTTTTCTCTACCCTAAGGAGTCTCAAAGCGGCTGACGATCTCCTCCCCTTGTGAGGTAGGAGGGGCTGAGAGAGTTCTGAGAGAACTGTGACTGACCCAAGGTCACCCAGCTGGCTTCATGTGGAGGAGTGGGGAATGAAACCCGGTTCTCCAGACCCGAGTCCGCCGCTCTTAACCACTACACCACTCTGATTCTGGATATCACTCGTAATACTGGGAGATCTTTAGGTCCCACCGGGAGCCCAGTAACCCTATCGCCGCAGAGACCCCACGGCCAGGCCTTGCTGGCAAACCATTCAGCTGTCCAGGGAGGAAAAAGAGGATCTGTGTTCCTATACAAGAGATTCCTCTACTAAGTAAATGCAACTATGGGGGGGGGGGAGAGAAACACATCTGAACAAGATGCTAATCAGTTCAGAAGAAGACGCCGCAAATTCCAAGAGTAGAAGGGTGAGGAACAGATCTCTTGCCCACGCTTTTAAGCCAGGCGGAATGTTCTGTTATCTTTTTCAAACTTAGTGCAGCGCGTCTATTGTCCTAATCGGCCCAACACCTGAGCCTCCACTCCACTTCTCCTATCATAGAACTGCCTACTTCAATTCTCCATTCCCCGGCTGCTTTATTTCTCTCTGCCTTCCACAGACTTCCCAGGATTTCAATAACCTGAAAATGTGTTTTCTTTGTGTGGGGGGGTCCCATTTTGCTTCTGATTTTGCTTGTTCTCTCCCCTGCCTGCTCCGAACCCCCGGTGGAAACTTTATTCTCTCTGGAGCCCTTGAACCTTTCTCCTGACAGCCTGCAGAGAGAGACAGTTGCGGCGGCGGCGGCGGGGGGGGGGAGACAGCGTTTTCTTGATTACCGCTGATTAGGATCAGGGCAAGAAAGTACAGGATGTTCTGGCAGCGACTTGAGTCGGAGATGATTCAACACCGACGAGCCCCTTCTGCTAACCTGGCGGAGATGATTCAATACCGACGAGCCCCTTCTGCTAACCTGGCTGGGGGCGACCCTGCTGTTTGCGGGAACGAGGAACGAAGACGGTCTTCTCTGAATCACAGCATCGCCGCCGGGAAATGTGACAGACCCGTGCTGGCCCCAGACTCGGAGACCCCAAATAGAAAAGGGAGTAACCGGACAATCTTGAGTGACAGAAATGCCATCCAGGAGAGTTTAAGATTGTGTGTGCTTCCCAGAAACAGTTGGCACGTTGTTGTTGTTGTTTTTAAGTGTCTTTTCTATTTTATGTTCTAGTTGGACCTCTATTTCCCCGAGTCTTTTACTGACATGCTCCCCTGATGGTCACAGGGACACAGGGACACACCAAGCTTCATTCTTACCGGCTCACTTTGGATTCTATCCGAAATCCTCAGGGCAATAAATCTGAGCTGGACTAAGCCCGGGAGTTCATTAGCCGCTCTTTGTCTGCGTCTCCCCACCCCTCCAGTCACACTCTAAAGCCACGGCTTTGAGCATAAGTCCCTTTTTCAATAAGTAACCACTCCCACCTTGAATACTTCAATCATTCGCCATTCTCTCAAGCTCCACGGGATCCAGGCAAATTTGCCCGGTGTTCTTGAGCAGACGGACTCCCCTCCGATGCGCATGCAGCTAAACTAGCACACCTGGACGGTGAACATCAGGTAAAAAAGCGACGGGTTGGATGAAGGTGAATAAACATTATTCTCAGTAGTAAAGGTGGGTAACCGTGTGGGTCTGGAGCAGTGGAACGAAGTTTGAGTCCAGTGGCCCCTTTAAAGATCAACAAAGTTTTATTCGACGTATAAGCTTTCGTATGCACACATACTATTAGCCAGAAGGTATAGATGTCTGGCCCAGTGATGCTCTGTCTTCTTGGTGCTTGGGGGGAGCAACAGGGGGAGGGCTTCTGGAGTTCTCTCTCCACTGGGAACCTCCTGAGGGCCCCTGGGTTTTGGCCACTGTGTGACACAGAGTGTTGGACTGGATGGGCCCTTGGCCTGATCCAACATGGCTTCTCTTCTGTTCTTATGTCTGGCCCAGTGATGCTCTGTCTTCTTGGTGCTTGGGGGGGCACAGTGGGAGGGCTTCTGGAGTTCTGGCCTTGCTGGTGGACTTCCTGATGGCACCTGGGTTTTGGCTGGTGGACTTCCTGATGGCACCTGGATTTTGGCCACTGTGTGACACAGAGCGTTGGACTGGATGGGCCACTGGCCTGATCCAACATGGCTTCTCTTATGTTCTTGTCTGATGCTCTGTCTTCTTGGTGCTTGGGGGGCAACAATGGGAGGGCTTCTGGAGTTCTGGCCCTGCTGGTGGACCTTCTGACGGCACCTGGGTTTTGGCCACTGTGTGACACAGCGTGTTGGACTGGATGGGCTACTGGCCTGATCCAACATGGCTTCTCTTATGTTCTTGTCTGATGCTCTGTCTTCTTGGTGTTTGGGGGGCAACAGTGGTAGGGCTTCTGGAGTTCTGGCCCTGCTGGTGGACCTCCTGACGGCACCTGGGTTTTGGGCCACTGTGTGACACAGAGTGTTGGACTGGATGGGCCATTGGCCTGCCCGGACATGGCTTCTCTGATGTTCCATCGAAGCAGATACAAATAATACATCAAACTGACCAATTATTGACGGAAAGGAACTCAGCCAGCAGAAGAAGCCCTGACGCAGAGTTGAGAGGCTGAGGCAGGGAAACCTGGGCGACATCCAGTGCATGTAGACCAAACGCCATTGAATGGTGAAAAGCCACCAAATGTGCCGGGCGAGAAGAGGATTTCTCTGCCTCAAGCGTAAGCCAGCGCCCCCAAAGATTAGCGCCTCCTCCTTCCCCTAACTGAAACTAATGACCAGGAGAGTTTTAGAAATAATTTTCTGTTGATCTGGAGTAAATTCCATAGGCGGGAGCGGCACATCCAATCACAAACTGTCCGTCTGCATGCAGGCCCTCATAAATCAGAGTTTACCGAAGGAGAGAGGGAGACACTGAGATTTGCAAGGAGAGGAACGGGCAATTTACCAAAAGCTGGCCCGCTCCCTTCCTAATGCCCTCTGCGCTTTCCCTCTCATTCCGTGTGCCAGAATTAAAAACCAAGTCACAGTAAATGACATCCACGGGCAGAAGGGATGAAGTAGGAGCCCTCCCAAGCACTCTTTACGATTTCTAAGTAGGATTGTATGAGCCACTGAGCCATTCCAGGGAGACGAGCGGTTTTGCCAACTCCCGGTCTTAAATGCGCGATGCTCGCCAGAACGGGGGAACTTTTGCTTCCTTATAAACCTTCCCCAATGTGTCTTTAGCTTCGTATTTCCTCATAAATGAAAGGGATCTTTGGCTTTCCCTTCTAACATCTTTGGGCTTAAGTACCGAAGCAGCTGTCATGGCACCCAGCCAATTGACATGTCTTCGTGTGAGTTGGCCTAATACTGAATCGGATTATTGGTTCTATCGAGGTCAATATTGTCTGCTCGGACTGGTGCTGGCTCTCCAAGGTCTTAGGTTGAGTTCTTTTTCATCACCTACTACCTTTAACTGGAGATGCCGGGGATTGAACCTGGGACCTTCTGCATGCCAAGCAGAGGCTCTGCCGCTGAGCCACAGCCCCTTTTTACAGCTCTCCAGGGTCTCAGGCTGAGATCTTTCACATCACTTACTACCTGGTCCCTTTAACTAGAGATGCCGGGGATAGAACCTGGGACCTTCTGCATGCCAAGCAGATGCTCTGCCACTGAGCCACAGCCCCTCTTTACAGCTCTCCAGGGTCTCAGGATGAGGTCTTTCACATCACTTACTACCTGGTCCCTTTAATTAGAGATGCCAGGGATAGAACCTGGGACCTTCTGCATGTCAAGCAAAAGCTCTTCCATTGAGCCACAGCCCCCCTTTACAGCACTCCAGGGTCTCAGGCTGAGGTCTTTCACATCACCTACTACCTGGTCCTTTAACTGGAGATGTCGGGGATTGAACCTGGGACCTTCTGCATGCCAAGCAGAGGCTCTTCCACTGAGCTACAGCCCCTCTTTACAGCTCTCCAGGGTCTTAGGCTGAGGTCTTTCCCATCACCTACTACCTGGTCCCTTTAACTGGAGAAGCTGGGGACTGAACAAGTTACCTTCTGCATACCAAGTGGATGTTATACCACTGAACTCCCTTTGCAACTCCCAGGCTATCACAGGATACCTACTCTGCCATGAAGTTCACTGGGTGATGTGAGGCTGCTCTCGGACTCAGCATCGGACAAAAACAGCAAGGGCTTATCTGTGTGCCCCACCCTGAGAGCCAGTTTGGTGTAGTGGTTAAGTGGCGCGGACTCTAATCTGGGAGAACCAGGTTTGATTCCCCACGGGAAGGGAAAGGAGTTTGTAAGCCGCTCTGAGACTCCTTTGGGTAGTGAAGGGTTGGGTATAGATCCAGTCTCCTCCTCCTCCTCCTCTTCTTCTTGTTGGAAGGGCATAGTGCAAAAATGATCAATCAGACGTTTATCAGGCATTACGTTTGGGTGCATCCAACCATATGGACCAGATATAAAGACTGAGATCTCCATTCCTACTAGTATCTGATGAAGGGAGGTTGGGCTCTTGAAAGCTCATCTCCTCCAAAATCTTGCTGGCCTCTAAGATGCTCCTGGACTTGAATCTAGTTCTTCTACCGCAGACCAACATGACTACCCTCTGAAGTTACAAACCTGGCGGTTGTTCGCTTCATTTTTAATACTGCTTTGTTGTTATTTATTGGTTTTAAATATTTACCTGCAAATCTCCCCCGAGCCTTCTAGAGAGGCGAAACCATAAACACCGCAAATAACAGATTCCCACCCGAGTTATAACCCCTCAGGCTACTCGGAGGTCCTCGGAATCACGTCAGGTACCTGGAGCTCTCGACACCAGACTCCAACCATCGAGGACGGCAGAAAGACAGCAGAGGAGAGGGTGGACACGTGTCTGATTTAACAGGCTTCAAGAGCCGGTGGGAAGCTGGTTTTGTCTTTTCTAGTGGCCCGTAATTGCATGATTGTCAGGTGGCGGTAATTGGACCTGTGCCTTCTCCAGCAACTCCAGGTTCACTTTTCAGCGGCCGGGGGAGGGGGGGAATGGCCGCAGCACATCTGCGGGTCTAAGCCAGAGGCTCTCGAGGAAAAGCCGACCATATTGATCGTGGCGCTGTGATTCACTCCTCCCGTCCCCTCCCCGGCTCCCCTTTCCCCCCTCTGACATCTCCCCCCCCTCTCCCTTTCCCATAAGGGCTTTCGCCGCAGCCAGGTACTTGCCTGTAACGATGCCATTTTTCTCCACGGGTTCTTGCCAGCTGACCTTGAGTGAAGTGTCCAGAATCTCCGTGAAACTCAAATGCCCCACTGCTCCCGGCTCTGGCAATCAGAAAAGGGGAGTCTTGTTCAGAGTAGAAGCAACAGCCTTCCCTCCCAGTTTACTTTCGATCCAGTTCAGGTGGCAGCTTTGGGGTAGAACAGGCCCATGGTGACAGTGGGGCATTTCGGGGCCTGGCCCTCCCAACTTCCTGCCAAGCCCCCCCACTTCCATTGACCCCCGGCTTTCTGGCCCATCCAGAGGACCCCCAGTTCTCTAGAACACGTGGAGGACTCCCCTACGCTGCCCCTTCCCGGTGTGGCTTGCTTCCCTGTATTGGCAAGCAGAGTGCAAATGCCGCAAAAGTGAGTTTTTAACGTTTTTACTATTTTATTTTGTGACTCCAGTGCCCCCCGACTTATTTAAAGGCCCCCTGCATTACAAAATCCTCGCTATGGGCTTGGGGTAGAAGGGATAAGACACCAAGCAAGGCCCAGCAGAGAGCGGCCGGAGAAGGAAGATGGGCGCTTCTAGTTATCGCCCAGGAGGTGAATGATCTCTTGCCCCGTCCTCACCCACAGAGAGTGGCAAGGGCAGGTTTGCTCACATTTGTTCCCTGCCTTTTCTCTCTCGATATAATCTAAAGCATAGGTGACAAACTCATTTGTTATGAGGGCCGGATCTGACATAAATGCCGCTTTGACGTTTTCCGCAGTGTCAAGCTTCCCCCCTGCTTGCTCTTCCGTTCTTCCGCGGCTTTCCCTGGTTTCCGCGGACGATTTCCGCCGTTTGCCCCGTCTTGTGGCGCAGCATGGGCGTTCCTGGAAACGAGGAAGTCTGATGATGTGGAGCAACGGGGCAGAGTGCGTTTTTGCGCCTGGGACTGCAAAAACATCTGCGGAAACGAGGGAAAGCAGCGGAAGAATGCAAGTGCCGGCGTGGGGAGAACTGTCCCTGCGGGAAACGCCTCTGTTAGGCTGGGCCACGTGTGCCATAAAACATAATGCCGGGTACCGGAGATATAAACTTTATAAAGGACAGAAACTGGTAAAGTCCGAGTTGGTGGGTCCTCACTGCGAGGCCCCATGGGCTGACGGACTGGAGTGCCAGAGGATTATCTGCACCCCCCCAACGTGCAAGCACAGATCCCTGCGGCCATCCAGGACAGCATCCCTGGTGCTGCAGGTAGCGTGAAGTATGAATGCGACTGCAGCGGCTCCCAACTTACCAGTCCCTGAAGCAGGGCCGGCCCGTCATAGACAATTTTTAGGCAGCAGCCTAGAGCGGCCCCTTAAGAGGGAGCGCCCCGCTGGCCTGCCGCCCAGCCCCTCCCTCGCCTAAACAGGGTAGTAAATCGCGGGCCGCCACCAATGTTCCCTCTAAGCTGTGGAGTCCTGTGAGCAAAAAAATCTACTTTGTGAGCTACCAGCATTAAAGTTGTGAGCAGGCAGGTGATTTGGCGACTGCATAAATTAGTTTGCTCTGGACTGGAGCCGTCCTTCCTGAGCTAAGACAACGTGTGAGCCGGAGGCTAAAAAACTGTGAGCTAGCTTACACCAACTCAGCTTAGAGGGAACACTGGCCGCCACCCACCTTTCCGGGAAGGCGACCTGCTTGCCCGAGGGGAGCCGAAGGCGCTGTGGGGAGCAGCCGCGAGGTCACCCGTCTCTGCCAGGAGATTGTCTCTGCCAGGCATTGTCTCTGCCAGGATTGGCATTGTCTCTGCCAGGAAACCCTCCCCTCCCTCACCTCACCAAAAGCCCAGGAGGCCTGCCCCCCAGCACCCCCCCTCTTCCTGCCCTCACCCAGCTCCCCCTCTCCCCCAGCACTGGCACCCTCATCCAAGAGGGGGGGCACCAGAAGGTAGCCTCGCCTAGTGTGCAAAAAAACCTGGAGCCGGCCCTGCCCTGGAGTGAAGGGATTCTGCTCGACTGCTGCAGACGAGGTTGTCTCACTGGGCTGAATCCGCAATTCGAGTGGCTCCGCCCGCCCACCCCGAGCAGCCTCCTGTTCTTTCCCTTGTACCAGTTGCTCGTGGGCCACATAACAGCCCAGCCTTATGTTTGACACCCCTGATCTAATGAGAACAGGCAGGGCAGGCGGAATCCCCCCCAAAACTACTGCTCCAAAAAAAGTGTAATTTGTCTCTGCAAATGCTCAGGTCTGCCATGGCGGTGTGTAACTTTGGACGGGAACCTTTGCAAGGGCGAACCCAAGGGCAAAGACTGTCCTCGCTCTGCCGGGGATGCACCCATTCCAAAGAGCTCTTTTAAACAGTGCTCGCTCTCAAAGCAGCGATTCCTCAGCAAATGTGTGCAACTAGGTGGAACTCCTAGAGGGATTTTTTTTTATGGCCGGAGCTCAACAGCTCTTAAAACGGCATTCCCCGGTGGGCAATGAAAGAGCGTAAAACAGAACAACTGTCAAAAATATGCCGTCTCAGTTCAAATCCTGATCTTCGAGGAAGGGGCCAGGGCTGATTTGTGATCCTGCTCACTCCCCTGTCTTCAGTATATTGAGACAAGGAGGGTTTGGTCTCACTTTATATTCTTGTTCTCCACTTTCCCGGGACCCCTGTCGGAGTGGGGTGTCCTCGGGAACCATCCCCGTTTACCCCGGTTTCCAATCCACATTCTCTTTCCTGTCCTCTTTCATCTAGTCCCTAATTCCCCTCTGGCTACGAAGAAGAAAAATCACCAATGGGTGTGTTCTAGCCAGTTGGCAACGCTGCACTTGGAACAGGGGGCAAACCACGGAAACGATGTTTCCCGGCATCCAGGGAATCGAACTATTATGCAAAGGAAGCTCCCAGTCCAGGAGACACTCAGTGATTCACAAGAGACCTGTTCAAGTTGGTTGGGGGAAAGACTTGCTTTAAAACAAGCTGGTAGATTATATCTATCATCTGAATGGGGGGGGGAATGCAATGTATTTTTTTCAGGTTGTTAGGGCAGGCATCTGTGTTCCATCTCAAAGCAGCGAGGTGAGAAACATGAGGTAGGGAGTCGGCTGGCTTCTGCCCTGCTACCCGGCTCCAGCTGACGTAGAGAGCCACATCTCACCTTCAGGGCTCTTTTTGTAGAAAAAGCCCAGCAGGAACTCATTAGCATAATAGGCCACACCCAATAGCAGAAACTCATTAGCATATTGTGCCACACCCCTGACAGCACAGCTCATTAGCACATTAGGCTGCACCCCCATGTTACCAGAAGTGTGCTCATCCAGCCACACCCACCTTTTGCTTCTTATTCTACCTTGTTTGTTGTCAAAACCCAGGGCCTTTTTTTGTAGCAAGAACTCCTTTGCATGTTAGGCCACACACCCCTAACGTAGCCAATCCTAATGAGTTCCTGCTGCTGGGTGTGGCCTATTATGCTAATGAGTTCCTGCTGGGCGTGGCCAACTCGGGAGCCAGCCGGAACTCCGTTCCTGTGCGTTCCTGCCCAAAAATAGCCCTGCACCTCTTTATACCCACTAGCCAGGGCGGATCGGTGATACTTCTTACCCTCCCTGAATCAAGGCACCCAGGTCAGGTTTGCTGGTTGCTCTGAGCAACCGGGAAACTCCACCCTGGCAGTGCCTTGGCTTCCAGAAGTTGCACAGGAGTCCAGGGGTGCTATGAAGACTGAAGACATTTCTTCCAGGGGGAGCTCTTGTGAGCCATTGCTCGCTGCAAATGAAGGAGGGTCTCTTGGGATGAAGTTCGTCAGGTGCCCCTGGGACCAGCATACCCTGAGGCAGGGCAGTTGCCAGGGCACACCCCTCACTTGCTGGCACTCCACCAGCCACACTCCCAGCTTCCCTCATGGCTAGTGCCACTGGGGAAGGGGTACAGGCAATGCATGCAGATAGGAGCATTGCCAGTGGGAGGGCTTGCTAGTGGGCAGGGGAAGGACTAGGGATGGGCACGAGCCAAACCGCAAACCGAAAAACCGCCACAAATTTTGCCCTGTTTGTGGTTCACAAACCAAAGTTCATGATGGGCTTACCATCACAAACTTTCACCAACTTTGAAAGCAGTCCGTGGCGGTTTCTGGGAAGAGCAGAAAGCAGGGGTTCAAAGGCACCCCGAGTCCCTTTAAACCCCTGCTTTCTGTTCCCCGTGAAAGCTGCAAGAAGAGCCTGCTCCCCATTGCTCAGCTGTTTGGGGCTTTCTGCAAACCCAGTTGAAAGGGATTGCAGTCCCTTTCAACAGGGTTTGTGGGGCCACGAAATACAGACTGGTTTGGTTCACAAACGAACCTCCTCGTTCAATTCGTGGTTCAGCTACGAACCACAAACTGACATGAACAGCTTTTCCCCTGGTTTGTGCCCATCCCCAGAAAGGACACAGGGGCAAGTGGGAGGCATGCAGATGGGTGGGAAAGAGGGAGGGTGTGAGAGGAGGGCCTGGGGTGAACAGTGGAGGGGAATCGGGGGCCCTGGGAACTCTGCCCAGGCGCCCCCAAAACCATAAGTAAGTTATGTTGCTGTCAGAAAAGGACATGGACACTCTCTGCCTTGCTATGTCCCAGCTGAAGCTCAACAATAATCAGGGATGGCACACATGTGATGGGTGCAAAAGAGCCAGAAGGAAGGGGGAGGGGGTTACTTGTATCCCATTCCTTATTCTTATAGGGTCTTACTTCCTTCTCTGGTTAGAGAGAGCTGCCAAACATGTTCCTCCTCGGGCTCTCCACTCGACTGTATTCCCAGCCACGCCTGCTTCCCACTGCCTGATGACTGAACCTTCCTAGGGCTGCCAACCTCCAGGCGGCACCTGGAGATCTCCCGCAATTTCAATTGATCTCCAGACGACCGACATCAGTACCCCAGGAGAAAATGGCTGCTTTGGTAGGTGGACTCCATGGACTTATATCCTGTTGAGGTCCCTCCCCTACCCAAACCCTGACCTCCCCAGGCTCCAATCCCCAAATCTCTAGATATTTCCCAGCTCAGAGCTGGAAACCCTTCTTTACTCATGTACATGTCTTTACTCGGGTCTAGGCCTTCCTCTTGTTGATGGAAATGGTTTGCCACTCCTCTCCCTGCTCTCCTTGAGATCTCTCCCCCACCCCTTTTTTTTGCAACACTGGAGGGAAAGGCAGATCTTCTCACGCTGGGCAAATGTTCCAGCCAATCAAACGTCAATTTCCCCTTGAAATTCCAGAACGTCCATGCACATTTATAAAGTGCAAGTGACATTCTCTGTCTCTCTCTCTTGCTCGCTTTCTGTCTCTCTCTTCCCATATTACGGCTCAAATGGTGATTGTTTACTACCAGCGATTCTGTCACTGCAGAATCTTTGGCTCTCTCTCTCGAAACGAAGACAAAAGTGGAGAGAAAGACTCCTCCAAGATTACAATAATTTTCATTTTGATATTTGCACCTTTTCCTTCCTAACACAGAGAGAGCTGTCAGGTTACATAATAAAATCACTGTCTGAACAGCCCACCTCAAACACCAGCCATCTTGTGCTTTTCCATCACAGGCCTGACGGCTGGCTACTCGGCCAGGAGTCGGCTGGGTCCCTGCTGGGTGGGAACGGCAGCTCAGATCTTTTCTGGTCCTTTCCGCACTAGACCTTAAATCCTGGTTCAACCCTGTCCC
>NW_015176479.1:326584-347663 GCF_001447785.1 Gekko japonicus
CCAATAGCTAGCAAACCAAAACAGTCCAGTGGCACCTTTAAGACCAAGTTTTATTCAGGTACAAGCTCTCCCTCCTCTACGAGGGCAGATCTGCACGTCCCCCCCCCCAATAGCTAGCAATCCAAAACAGTCCAGTGGAGCCTGAGCGGTGGGTGTTGCCTTCTGACACCCTTCCGGTGATGCCAGGGCGTGTGGCATATGCAGATAAGTTATGCTAATGAGTGCCTGCATCTCTTTTTCTATGACATGACCCCTGCATTCTACACTACACTCAAGTATCACCCCTGTGATTATCTCAGGGTATTTTTGCATTCTACACTACACTCAAGTTCAACCCTGTGATTATCTCAGGGTTTGTTTTTGTTTTTTTTGTTTCCACATTACACTGAAGTCACCCCGGTTTCACCCCACACTTGTCCCGGAATAAACGGATGCTGTTATAACCAGGGATAAATGCAAGGTATTGTGTCGCGAGCTGGACTCTGATAAAACCAGGAATGAAATCCAAGTGTGGAAAGGACAGGTAGGAGCATCCTTTTCCCCTTTCCCTGCTTCATGGGGAGAGCTGGAACTCGCTCCAAGATGGGAAACATCTGGAGATTCTAGGGGGGTGGAGCCTGAGGAGGGCGGGGTTTGAGGAGGGGAAGGACTTCAATGGGTTCTAATGCCATAGAGTCCACCTCCCAGAATGGCTATTTTCTCCAGGGGAACTGATCTCCGACACTTGGGAGATCTGTTGTAATTCCAGGAGACCTCCCACCCACCGCCTGGAGGCTGGTAACCCTAAACAAAGCTCACTGAATCCCAAGTAAACATGGAGGAGCTCAGGGGCCTTTCAGTCTACCAGGGTTGCCAACGCTGGCTTGGGAAATCCCTGGAGATTTGGGGTGTGTGTGTGTGCCTGGGCAAGGTGGAGTTTGGGAGGGAGCTCAGTAGGGATGTAACTCCATTGAGTCCACTCTCTGAAGCTGGGGAGCTGATCCCTGTAGTCTGGAGAGGTAAGTCTGGGAGAACTCCAGGTTCCACCTGGAAATTGGCAACCCTATTTAAGTCTACTTAGCAGGGAGCGTGTGAGGCAAAGCACCTTAATTTCACCAAGGGTAAACACGAATAATAGGTCTGCTTCAGCTTGCAGGTGTTTGTAATTGGGCTTTCTCTTAGACACTATCTGTATGTCTTTCAAGGCCGGATTTCAGAAGGCGGTAATTGGCTAAGGGTAAAAACCTGCGCTCAGTTCGGTAACTAGATGGGGGGGGGAACCAAGAGCAAGTTTGCACAATCTTCTGTTGGGCTCCAGCAAATGAGCGCCCTTGACTGGATTCCGAAGACTGCCTGATGCCAGAGGGCAAGAAACTATAATTGGGCCTCAGATAAGAAGGACGCCATGCTACCTTTCGATCCCAAGGGACGGACGCGTAAGCTTCTAGCCCGGACTCTGCAATTTTGAACGGTGCACCGGTTCGTGCCAGGCACTAAAGTGTTAGAAAGAACAGTTCGCCTCTGCTGTTTTTTCGCCAATTAATTCTAGAGACCGTGTTGCCTAGCAGTATTCCTAATTTTATTGCCCAATAAACCTTTTAAAAGGTTTTTGGTTTTCTTGTGTGCACCGCTAGGTGGTTTGTAAGGCCGTGGCCCAGAGGCTCTCAGGCAGGTTCCTTGACAGAAAGACTGCTTGACACTTAGAACAGGATGGAAGAAACATATGCTGGCCTCACCTGCCTTTCCTGGGTAAGAGTGTGAGAAAACACTGAGCCAAACCCTTCATCCCCCTCCCATTCCCTCCCGTGACTGACAGCGCCTCTCCGACATGTTAAGCGGAGACTCCCTCCCCCTTTAACCGGGGGAGGGGTGCCCCTTCGTGCAAAGACACTGAGTATTACATGGCTGACTGCAAAAGGGAAAGGATGCGGGAACTAATCTCGTACACAGCTGGTGGGGGAAAAGACGAAGAGAACAACAGGTCGGGGGGTCGCGTTAGATGCACCCATCTCACAAACGCGAGACTGATTGTGCTGCTTTAATGTGTGTCAATGGAATTTTGGAAGCCATAAGTGCTCCTGCAGTACATCATCGAAGCGACCGTTCTGCTCTGCTGTTCTAGTTCAGAGTACGCACCGTTCGAGTTAAGCCGCTTGGCAGAACTCCAGCGGCTAGGGAGAAGGACGGGCATGTTTCTGGGCTGGAGGGGCCACATCTAGGTCTCTGCCCAGTTCTGAAGCCTCTCCAGAGGAACCGGAACCAGGAAGAGGTTGGGAGGGAGCTGATCCAATCATGTGGTTTCCCTGATCGAATCACATGAAGCTGCCTTACAGTGAATCAGCCCCTTGGTCCATCGAGTTCAGTATTGTCTACTCAGACCGGCAGCAGCTCCCCAGAGTCTCAGGCTGTTAAATACTGGGTTCGAGACGCATTGCAGTGAATTTCAGGAATACTACAAGACAAACTCCAGGGCTGCCTAAATAGCATGCAAGTGCCACACCCAAACACCCCCCACTCCCAAAGACAGGCTATTTACATAACACTGTTTCCCCACTGGTCCCCTCCAGAATCCTGGCAAGCTATTGTTCCTGAGCAACAAGCTCCGCCAGTCTCGGATACTAACTCAGGGATGACTCATGCTCGATACAAAACACAGGGTGAGGTCTTTCGCATCGCCTACTGCCTCTTCTCTGAACCTTTGAGCTGGAGATGCCGTGGATTGAACCCGGGACCTTCTGCATGCCAAGCAGATGCTCTACCAATGAGTCATGAACCCCCACTGAGTCACAACATCCAACTCAAGGCCCTCCAACGCTGCTAGCGACCCAGATCGAGCTCTCTTGCTCCCTGTGCTGCTCTTTACAGCCCCAGAACCTTTGACCATTTCTTGACAGCACTGGCCCATTAACAGATGCTGCAGACCGCCAGGCCGACGTGCAGGGCTCTTTTTGTAGAAAAAGCCCAGCAGGAACTCATTAGCATAATAGGCCACACCCAACAGCAGGAACTCATTAGCATATTGGGCCACACCCCTGACAGCACAGCTCATTAGCACATTAGGCCGCACCCCCATGTTACCAGAAGTGTGGTAATTTTACAAGGGAAATATGAAGAAATGTTTGAACAGAGATGGGCGGGACTGTATACATGGCTGGAAAATGTATAAATGACTCGAATACGTATGTATATTTGAAAACTTACGTTTTACAAAAAATCAATAAACAAAATTATAAAAAAATAAAATAAAAAAAAATAAAGAAACTCCCAGAGTACAGGTCCGGGTGCAGTTTGGCGCCCCTAAGGGCCAGCCTGCTCTAGGCGATCGCCTAGTTTGTCTAGTGAGTGAGCCGGCCCTGTCTTCACAGCCCCAGAGCCTTTGACCATTTCTTGACAGCACTGGCCTGTTAACAGACGCTGCAGACCGCCAGGCCGACGTGCCTAGCATAAACTGGAGGACCGGGTGTACAGCTCCTGTGGGCCTGCTGTGGCCCCTGTGCCGTAAGTCCCCCAGTGCTGGGGTTAGCAGGCAGCCCATGCTTTCTTCCCGGTTTGTCAGCATTTGGAGCTAGGATTCCTAAATGCCGAAGCAGTCAATGAGATTCCCCCTTTGAAGCAAGCATGACAAGCAGGTGGTTGTTCCTGAGGGGCACGGGGACAGGAAATAACAGTGTCAAGAAGCTGTCCGTCTCTCCTGCACTGTCTGGGTTTCTCCACCACAGCAGGGGTGAGACTTCAACAGGAAAGTGGGGGATTGGAGAGTCCTTGCGCTGCACATCAAAGACAATGCTAGTTTTGCAGTTGGCTATATCAGGCCAGGGAAAACATTCTTAGGATACACTATTACCCATCAGTCATGCTATACCCTTTATGGCAGTAAATCCAAACAACGAGGGGAAAAGACTAGTGTCACAGGAGTCCCGAATATACAAACCATCAAAGACAATGCTAGTTTTGCAGTTGGTTATATCAGGCCAGGGAAAACATTCTTAGGGCCCCGGTCACACAGAGCATTTGCCCCGCTGAAGGCACGGGAGTCCTGCAGAGTATCCGGGCGCGATCACACGGGAACATCTGGGAGGCGCAGCACTCCCGTGGCGACCCCGTGGCAAGCCGCCAAAGCCGCGCAGTAAAAAACACCGCATTGTACTAGTAAACACTTTGCCACGGGCCGCCTATGGAAGCCTCCCCCGTCGTCCTCTTTGCTGCGGGGAAGCCGCCGTCGTGTCTGATCGCATAATAGTGCATCAGAATGCGATGGTGCAAACAGCCGCGCTTCCCCCCCACGTTTTCCGGCATGTCTGGCCGGGGCCTAGGATACACTATTAGCCATCAGTCATGCTATACCCTTTATGGCAGTAAATCCAAACAACAAGGGGAAAAGACTAGTGTCACAGGAGTCCCAAATATACAAATTCCACTAGTAGAAAACACCGTCAAATGATCATATGATTGGCTTCTTATACTATGAACCTTGTGATCTTTTGAAATGGATGAAATCAGGTTCCACTTATACAGCCGGGAAACCGAAGAAGTCGAAGGAAACGCATCTTCCAAGTATCTAGAATGGGCGTCTTTACAAAGGCCGTTTGGAAAAATGTTATGACTGTGTGAACTCTTCCTATCAAGTTACACTACACGGACTTTATGTCTTGTCTTCAAAGGAGGAAATATTGTATCTTATGCCTTATTATAGTCACGATATGCATTAATGTTGCTGTTGTGTGACACCACCAACTTTATAATTGTTTAATATATTGTTTTGGCAATCTTTGATGGTTTTTTTCTACTAGTGGAATTTGTATATTTGGGATACCTTCTACGGCAGCTGGATGAGGTCGCTGCTGGGCTTCTGGCCCTCCACTCTTTGCAGGTATTTAAGCCTTGGTGTAGGCCAAAGGGCCAATTTGGTTAGGAGCACGGAAAATCTGGGAGAAGCTGGCTTGATTCGCCACTCCTCCACATGCAGCTGCTGGTGTGACTTTGGGTCGGTCATAAGTTCTTTCGGAGCTGCTCTCTCAAGAGCAGTTCTCTCAGAGCTCTCTCAGCCCCACCTACCTCCCAAGGTGTCTGTTGCGGGGAAGGGAAGAGATTCTAATCCTCTCTGAGACTACAAGTGAACGGTGGGGCTATCAATCCAGTCTCTTCTTCTTCTCCTGTGCTCACAGCCAGAGTCCCTGAGTGAGCGTGGCCACCGCTGGGGGTGTGCGTGCGCTGCTTCTTTCTCTTTCCCCATTTAAATTGTCTTTTTGAAAACTGTGAATCGCATAAGCCCCCGTGGGTCCCTGTTTTCCCCGGCGGGGAAAAAGTAAGGGAAAAGATAACAGTGCGGCTCCAGAGGCTGGAAGACATCCTGGGTTTGAGCGACCAATCTTGTTTTTATTGGGCTCGACTTTTCACGGTCGGAGTAGTTCAAAGGTGGAATCAGCTGCCCGGGGAGGTGGCAAGCTCCCCTTCCTTGGCAGCTTTCAAGAAGAGGCTGGACAAATATTTGTCAGGGATGCTTTAGGCTGGTCCTGACTTGGGCAGGGGGTTGGGCTAGATGGTCTCTATGGCCCCTTCCAACTCTCTGTGATTCTATGACTGGCTGTGATATATATATATTTTTAAAGTCCTTCCACGACAGCTTGCCCCCACAGCCCAAGGATCTGCGCTGAGATCTCTTTAAATATCTGAAAGGCTGTCATTTGGAGGAAGGCAAGGAGCTGTTCCAGTTGGCAGCAGAGGAGGGGACCCGAAGCGACGGGTTTAAATTACATGCAGAAAGGGATCGGCTGGATATGAGGGAAAACCTTTCCACGGTCACAGAGTGTTCCAAAGGTGGAATCAGCTGCCTTGGGAGGTGGGTGAGCTCCCCTTCCCTGGCAGCTTTCAAGAAGAGGCCGGATGAATATTTGTCAGAGATGCTCTAGGCTGGTCCTGCATTGGGCAGGGGGTTGGACTGGATGGTCTCTATGCCCCCTTCCGACTCTATGATTCTATGACTTAGGGGGCAAGTCCTCTTGCGACAGACCTACTGAAGTGGGCAGAGGCGACGGGCACCACCCCCCAGTCGCTTTACCTGTCAAGGGAGAGATTCGTTCTCATTCAACTGCTGGCAGCCCTCGGTGTGGTCATCACAGTGCAAAAGGGAGATCCGAGTCTTGGAACAAGAGCAGAGCTTGCTCAGAAGCCACGGGCAAGCACCTGTCTCCGTGTGTCCCCATTTCATCCCACCCTTCCTCCGAGAAGCTGAGAACGGCGTATGTGGGGGGTTGGTTTTTTTAACCTCCTTTTTATCCTCACAGAAACCGTGAGAGATAGGTAAGGCTGAGAGAGCGAGAAAGAGAGAAGTCACCCAGTGAGCTTCCATGGCAGAGTGGGGATCTGAACCCTTACAGATGGCTTCAAGAGGGGACTGGGGAAACATACGGAGCAGAGGTCCATCGGAAGTTATCAGCCACAAGGCATACATGGAGCACTCTGTCTGGGGGCGAGGGATGCTCTGTGTTAATGGTGCTTGGGGTGTGGGGGACCACAGCAGGAGAGCTTCTGGAGTTCTGGCCCCACTGCTGGACCTCCTGAGGACACCTGGGTTTTGGGCACTGTGTGACACAGAGTGTTGGACTGGATGGGCCACTGGCCTAATCCAACATGGCTTCTCTTATGTTCTTGTAGGTTCTTAAGTCTGGGGCAGTAATGCTCTGTCTTCTTGGGGCTACAGTGGGAGGGCTTCTGGAGTTCTGGCCCTGCTGGTGGACCTCCTGATGGCACCTGAGTTTTGGGCACTGTGTGACACAGAGTGTTGGACTTGATGGGCCACTGGCCTGATCCAGCATGGCTTCTCTTATGTTCTCACGTCTGGTGCAGTGATGCTCTGTATTCTTGGGGCTTGGGGGGTGACAGTGGGAGGCTTTCTGGAGTTCTGGCCCTGCTGGTGGACCTCCTGATGGAACCTTGGTTTTGGCCAGAGTGTTGGACTGGATGGGCCATTGGCCTGATCCAGCGTGGCTTCCCTTATGTTCCTATGTCTGGGGCAGTGATGCTCTGTATTCTTGGTGCTTGGTGGGCAAGAGTGGGAGGGCTTCTGAAGTTCTGGCCCTGCTGGCGGACCTCCTGATGGAACCTGGGTTTTGGCCACTGTGTGACACAGAGTGTTGGACTGGATGGGCCACTGGCCTGATCCATCATGGCTTCTCTTATGTTCTTGTAGGTCTCATAGATCCTCATCTGCCACTCTAACCACTACATCATGCAGGCCCTCCCTCATGTCTCCTTTATGTTTGCTTTCGGTTGCCATTTGCCTGCTTGTGGCCAGAGACCTCCAGGGAATCGAGGCCCATCTGATCAGCAGGCAGAAACTGGGGCCAAAGGGAAGGGCACTAGCAACTTGTGGAGAAAAAAATTAAATTAAAAAGAAAAATGAGGCTGCATCTACTTACAGGCATCTCTGACCATAGAGTTCCTGGTGATTCCTAGAGCTAGCCTTATCACTTCTGGGTAGCTCTGGGAATGCACACAAACTCTGTGGTCAGACCTTCCTGTAAGCCTTATTTTTCTTTATAATTTTTCTCCTGGGATGTCCTGTTGGCTACCTGAAAACCCTATACTTATTCCACATTTTAGACATTTTGTGATGTCTCACTATGGAGATGCATACAGTAGACAGACGCCAAACTCATCCTCCCTGTAGTCTTAGCTTGTGCAGTGGCCCTGATTTATCAATTAATGGCCAGATTTATATATTTAACAGGGCTCTTTTTGCAGAAACAGCCCAGCAGGAACTCACTATCATATTAGGTCACACCCCCAACAGCACAGTTCATTATCTTATTAGGCCACACCCCATGTCTTCCCTTGACTTGCCCAGGTGCCTCACGGCTGCGGGATGCCTGGCAAGCCAGCCCTTAAATGCCTCCCTGATCTTTCCAGGCCCCCTCACTTTCCTGGCCCCCTCTGGCCCCCTCACTTCAGAGTCGCCGGGGGGGGGGTCGCTCTCCAGGCCTTCCCTCTGTAGCCAGTGGTTTTAGCTGTAGTGGGCATGGCCAACTCTGAAGCCAGCCGGAACTCCGTTCCTGTGCGTTCCTGCCCAAAAATAGCCCTGTATATAACGTAGTAATTCAATAGCAGCGGATACTTTTCATGAATTCTGACTTGATTATACAGGCAAAAGCTCCCCCTGGGTGTAGAAATCATTTGCAAGGACAGCTTTCCGCAAGGGAAGCTCCTCTTGAAAAGACTCATTTTCAATCCACAGTTAATAATCCTTTGCATTGCTTGATCGATTTGAACTGGCCTAATTAGGGACCTCATTTTTGGGGAGGGCAAATAAAGTTTGAATATGTCCGTCAAGCCTCTTGCCGAGAAGCCGACTGCGGAGGAAAAGGGCTCTCCACTTACTGTCTTCGTGAGTCTTCAGCAGCAGCGGCGGACTCCGCGGCCCGTCCCCCGGGGTGGTGAAGCAGAGGATTGACGTGTAGTAGGCAGTGAATTTCTTCAAGCTGGTGATGTAGCCGCTGTGAACGCCATGGAAATCAGGAGTGATGGTGACCACGGTCACTGCGTCGGGCGAATCGATCGGCCAGGCCAGGAGCTAGAATGGAGGGAGAGGATTGAGAGACCGAGAGGAGGCCGTGTTTAGAGAGGCCTCCCGTTCACTATCTTATACGCTCCACTGCCCGGACCCGATTAGCTCAATTGCAGAAGAACAAACATTAAAGGTAATGCAATCGCCGCCGCTCATGCTGTACGTACAAGATTTAACCTTGTTACTGTGCTCACCGAAAGGGCTCGCATCGTACCCTCTGGCGACACGCAGGGAATTTTAAAAGCACACACAAAAAGAAAAAAATCAAGGGGAAACATCCAAGTGCCTCGAGCTAGAGTTAAGGATTTATAGCAAGCCGACATAGCATCCCTCCTGCTTGGAGAGGAAATGAAGAGTTACGGGAGCAACGTTGGGGAAATAAGACCCTCGAAAAGAGTCATTCGGGTGTGGGAGAAAAGGGGATTTGGAAGGACAGTGGTATACCGGAGAAGGGCATCATGGCCTAGAGTGCTCTATTCCAAGATAAGCCTAAAGCAAAGGGCCAGGTTGGGAAGGTGAGAGACTGGGCCACCAAAGGCAGGGGCTAAAAGGGTAGATCGTAGATCACCCAGGGAGGCCCTGGGAACCAGCCTGTGAGGAGGAGGAGGAGGAGGAGGAGGAGGTCAATGGACCCAGATTTGGGGTTCCTCAACCTTCAATACTAGATCCAGGGCTATTTTTGGGCAGGAACGCACAGGAACGGAGTTCCGGCTGGCTCCCAAGTTGGCCACGCCCAGAAGGAACTCATTAGCATAATAGGCCACACCCAACAGCAGAAACTCATTAGGATTGGCTACAATTAGGGGTGTGTGGCCTAACATGCAAAAAGCCCTGGGTTTTGACAACAAACAAGGTAAGGAGAATAGGAAGCAAAAGGTGGGTGTGGCTGGATGAGCACACTTCTGGTAACATGGGGGTGTGGCCTAATATGCTAATGAGTTCCTGCTGTTGGGTGTGGCCTATTATGCTAATGAGTTCCTGCTGGGCTTTTTCTACAAAAAAAGCCTTGTTCATGTTCATCTATGGAGCTGGGCAGGCGGGAATGCTCATCACAGCTCTCCAAACAGATCTTTCCCAGCTTTTACTTCCCCCCAACTTTTTCTCTCATTCTCCAAGTTTGAGAAACTGAGCACTAGGTTGGTTGTTGTAGATTTTCCAGGCTGCATGGCTGTGGTCTTGGCATTGTACTAGGTTGCTCATGGGAAGAACTAGCCTTAGCCAACCATCCTCCTCCTCGATTCAAGGGCTACAGGGTCACCGTGGCATGCCTGCAGGGGCAGCTGGAGTCAGTGGAACTCTCTAGAACTTTACTCCCATGTGAAGAAGAACTCTGCTGAATCAGAGCCATGAGCTAAGCTGGCATCCTGTTCTCCTGCAACAGCCAACCAGGTGCTCCTGAAAGGTCAAGAAGCATGGCAGGGAGACCAAAGGCTCTTCCCACACCCCAGTTCTCCCAGCCAGAGGAGGAGGAGGAGAAGGAGAAGGAGGAGGAGGAGAGTTGGTTTTATACCCTGCCCTTCACTACCCTATTAGTTTCACACAGCTATTGTTGTTACGTTGTTTGTTAACAAGATACTGTTTGGAAAGTTAACTTCTCCTTTTTGCTGTTACTGTATCAATATCTTTATTGTATGTTGATATACTGTAATAAAATTTTAAAAAAGAGGAGGAGGAGGAGGAGGAGGAGGAGATTGGATTTATACCCCGCCCTTCACTACCCGAAGGAGTCTCAGAGTGGCATACAATCTCCTTTCCCTTCCCCTCCCCACAACAGACACCCTGGGAGGCAGGTGGGGCTGAGAGAACTTGTGACCAGTGTTCCCTCTAAGCTGAGTTAGTGTGAGCTAGCTCAAAGTTTTTTAGCCTCAGGCTCACACGTTTTTGTCTTCCTGAGCTAAGACAAAAATGTGTGAGCCTGAGGCTAAAAAACTGTGAGCTAGCTCACACTAACTCAGCTTAGAGGGAACACTGGTCACAAGTTCTCTCAGGATGGCTCCAAAGCAAACTGATTTAGGCAGTAGCCCGATCGCTCGCTCACAGCTTTAATATCAGTAGCTGACATAGTAGACTTTTTGCTCACAAGACTCCACAGCTTAGAGGGAACATTGCTTGTGACTGGTCCAAGGCCACACCAGTGGCTGCATGTGGAGGAGTGGGGGAATCAAACCCGGAACCTGGAACCAGGAGCAGCCTTGCAGGGAGTTTGGAAGAACTGCGTGCTTGCCTGCTCCACAGCTGGGGTTGCCAACTCGGGCCTGGGGAATTCCTGAAGAATTTGGAGGAGAATTTCACCTAGAATCGATGGTGTGCCATAGAGTTTGCCCTCGGGCACTGCCCTTTTCTCTAGGGGAACTGATCTGTGTAGTCTGGAGATGAGTTGAAATTCCAGGAGATCTCAAGACCCTACCTGGGAGTTGGGAACTCCACCGACAGCCTATGGAATGCTTTGGAGAGTGAGAAACTGCCTTCTTCTAACTCAGATCACATCCCTGGGCCCTCTAGCTCTCCGGGTCTGGCAGAGAGGGCTCTTCCCCATCACCCACTGCCTGCAGGATGTGTCTCCCCAAATGTACCCATGTGGAAAATCCTTTCCTCCCAATAGGGTCTTCCTTGCCATCCCTCCCCTCCTGCTGCCTGAACACGGCCTCTCTCCCTCCATGTCTTTTCGGTCCAGAACACCCCACCCCGTGGAATCCCCTGGAATTCCAGCTCATTTCCAGACTACAGAGATCAGTTCCCCTGGAGAAAACGGATGCTTTGGAGGGTGGGCTCTGTGGCCTTGTACCCCACCGCGGTCCCCGCCCTCCCCAGGCTCCACCCCCAAATCTCCAGGGGCAACCCTACCCCCCATCTCCCGCCGGTGGCCGGGGGAATGTGGGAACCCTACCCCTACCCCTAAAGAGAGGGAAAGCCAAAAAACTGTGTATAGAATATGATTGCGTGACTCATAGAACTGTAACATTTATGTCAAAGAAGTATACATACAGTGAAACCAGGGCTATTTTTGGGCAGGAACGCACAGGAACGGAGTTCCGGCTGGCTTCCAAGTTGGCCACACCCAGCAGGAGCTCATTAGCATAATAGGCCACACCCAACAGCAGAAACTCATCAGGATTGGCTACATTAGGGGTGTGTGGCCTAACATGTAAAGGGGTTCCTGCTACAAAAACAGCCCTGGGTTTTGACCACAAACAAGGTAAACAGAATAAGAAGGGAAAGGTGGGTGTGGCTGGATGAGCACACTTCTGGTAACATGGGGGTGTAGCCTAATATGCCAATGAGCTGTGCTGTCAGGGGTGTGGCCTAATAGGCTAATGAGTTTCTGCTGTTGTGTGTGGCCTATTATGCTAATGAGTTCCTGCTGGAACCCTGAGTGAAACAATCAGCATGCATAACAAAGAAATCCCAATCTACCGCCTAACTTTTTGAAACAATATCTCCCTACAAAAATGCCACTGTTGGCAAAGAAGAAACCGATCATTGATGCTTGTATGATGGAAATTCCACAAACGTTTCTAAAACAGGAAAAAGTTCAATAATAATCCTCTTTCGAGTTCTTCTTAGAAACCAGGTCCCATCAGTGTTGAGTAAAGAAGACAGGTTCCAACAATGCTTCACGCGCTTGTTAGCAAAAGGGTCCCCACGTATTGCTGGTGCTTTTTCAAAAGAAGAACCTATAATCACTAAATCTTTTACACAAATGTTACAGTTCTATGAGTATTATCGCGTGATTCACATTCTATAAAGTAAAGGTAAAGGTTCCCTTGCTCGAAAGCCAGTCGAATCCGACTCTAGGGTTGCGGTGCTCATCTCCATTTCAAAGCCGAAGAGCCAGTGCTGTCCGAAGACGTTTCCGTGGTCATGTGGCCGGCACGACTAAACACCAAGGCGCACGGAACGCTGTTGTCTTCCCACCGAAGTGGTCCCTATTTATCTACTTGCAATTTCTTGCTTTCAAACGGCTAGGTTGGCAGGAGCTGGAACGACGGGAGCTCACTCTGCCTTGCAGCTCCCAGGTCTCGAACTGCTGAACTACTGACTTTCCACAGCCTGCAGTTCAGTGTCTTAACCACAGTATTTTTTGCTTCGGTTTGATTCTCCAGGTGGTGGCTGGAGATCTGGTCTCCAGGTAAAAGAGGACCGTTCCCCTGGAGAAAATGGCTGCTTTGGAACACAAGAATCTGCCTTCTACCGAATGAGACCCTTGATCCATCAAAATCAATATTGTCAACTGAGACTGGCAGCGACTCTCCAGGGTCTCAGGCCGAGGTTTTTCATATCACCTACAACCCGACCCCTGGCTCGTAGCCAGGATTTTTTTCCATTGGGGGGGATTTAAATTCTTTAGGGGGCAGGTAACTTAATCAAGAGGCTACGGTGGCTCAAGTGGTTAAGATGCTGAACTGCTGACCGGAAGGTCAGTAGTTCAGCAGTTCGAGACTCGACTGTGCCGCGTGACAGAGTGAGCTCCCGTCTCTAGTTCCAGCTCCTGCCAACCTAGCAGTTCGAAAGCAAGAAATTGCAAGTAGATAAATAGGTACCACTTCGGTGGGAAGGTAACAGCATTCCGTGCAGGGAAACCTTTACCTTTACCTAACTTAATCAAAGTTAATTTAATTAATGGCAGTCCACATGATTAAAGTTGAGAAAAGAAATCCTGCCTAAAGGGAAAGCTCTATTGATGACTATATCACCCCCAACGGAACTCCGCCCAGCAGTATTGCAAGCTGCAGTCTGCAACGTTAGAAGGACTGTAAGGAAGCTTCCTTAAAAGGACTGTAAAAGGAAGCTACACATCCACTGATTCCACCAAAGAGAGCAATTGCAAGGCTAGTAAATCCGGAAGGGGGAAGAGGGAGGAGAACTCAAAAACAGTAAAACAGTTCTCCCATGAGCTACTCAGCCCCCCACCCACCCCAAAACCCAGGCCTCACCCCACTCACCCCCAAAACCCACTCACCAAGCAACGAGCCAATAAAATAATAAAAAATGGAGGAGGAGCTCTGTCGGCTCTGCTGAGGCCACGGCTGCTGCAATCCTGAATTGCCTCCTCTTCCTGGGGGAGGGGGGACTGGGAGTGGTGGGGTGCTTCAAATTCGAGAGGGGGCACTGCCCCGTGTGCCCCACTGCTGGCTAGGGCCCTGCCTGACCGTTTTAGGGGGAGACGCCAGGACTGAACCTGGGACCTTCTGTATGCCAAGCAGAGGCTCTGCCACTGAGCCACAGCCCCTCCTGAAGAAAGCGAAGACTCTACAGCCCCTCCTGAAGAAAGCGGAGACTCTACGGCAGTATACTGAGGCCTCTCCCGTCCCCAAACCCTGTTCTCCCCAGGTTCCACCCCCCACATCTCCAAGAATTTCACATTCCAAAGCTGGTGACCCTAAGCATATGAGACATCCAGGTGGCACTGCGGGCTGGCTGTTTGACTGACATTTTCTGAGCACTGTAACGAATATATGGATCTCGTATTTTTAATTTTTTCGGGATATGGTTACCCAGCCTTTGGTCCTAGATGAGCTGGGAGAAAGGAATATCTAGACCTCTTTCAAATACGTGAGTGATTCTTTTAACTCGAGACCTCCACAGCATGCACGGTACACGCCTGAGAATTGTCACACTACCTCCCACCTTGTTTACTTCCTAAAAAGTGAGAATGGCTTGCGTTTGGAGTAGGGGTGTGCATTCGGCTCGGCCGAGCTGAATAACTGCCTGAAAACCGCCAATTCGGCAGTATTCGGCTGAGGCCCCCTCCGCTCCCTGCAAAGGGTCTTTATCCAGGATCTGCGGACAAGAGTACTCGAGCAGGGCTCTCAGAGCCTACTGCTTAATAAGCCCAAAAGAAAGCTCTGCTCCAAATGCTCTGAAGACTTGGCAGCCTTACCCCTTGCTGGAACCAAAGCCGAACAAGCTAAAGAGAATGGCCCTCCGTGCGCAGCTGAAAAAGGCCTTTCCAACGCACTCCCCTCATTACCTTTCTCATCACAAGAGTCCTCTGCAGCTGAATGAGTCCTGCTCAACGATGTAATTGTTGTTAATTGATGCTAATTGACCCTAGGAGCAGGTAAACAAGGCGCTAAGTCCTGGCCGCCTGGCTCATGCGCTCATTGGCTCTACTGCCTTTGGGCAAGCCACACCGAAAGAAGCGGAAAGCTTCCTGTTTTTTGGGAGGTTTTCAAACAGAGGCTTGATGGCCATCTGACAGCAATGCTGATTCTGTGAACTTAGGCCGATCACGAGAAGGGAGGGCAGGAAGGGTGCATCAGTGCTTAGTTCTCATGGCCCTTTCTTATATGCCCAGGGAAATGCCAGTCGCCATGGTGGGGTCAGGAAGCAATTTTTCTCCAGGCCAGTTTGTCTGGAGATCCTGGAGGATTTTTTTTTTGTCATCTTCTGGGCATGGAACAGGGGTGACGGGTGTGTCTGTGTGGGAGGAATTTGTGAATTTCCTGCATTGTGCAGGGGGTTGGACTAGATGACCCTGGAGGTCCCTTCCAACTCTATGATTCTACGGCAGCTGAAAAGGTAACCGTTTCTTTGGGAGCGAGAGAAAGAGAGGGAGCAGATACATGAAGAGGAGCAGGAACACAGGAAGCTCCCACACACCAAGTCAGAGCATTGGCCCATCTTGCTCAATACGGTCTACTCCAACGAGAAGTGGCTCTCTAGCTGGGGCAGAGAGAAGGCTTTTCTCTCCCTTGCAGCAAGAGACCCTTTGACCAGACATGCCAGAGAGTGAACGGGATATAACTGGGACCTTGTGGATGCACCGCCGCTGAGCCACGGCCATTTTTTGGACAGTGGAGAGGGGAGAGAGGGAGAATGCTCCGTGCCAACAGTGCAAACCAACACGGAATCACTCCGCTCTAAGCCCATTGATTTCAAGCGGAGTAGATCTGCATCAGTTTATGCAACAGCACAGTCTCAGTCTTCTGGTATTCCTGCAGTCTCTTGGAACCCAGCCAACGGGTCCATAAGCTTTAACAGCAAGCATACAAAATCCACCCTTCACCCTCACACGCAAGAGAGCCAGCTTAGCAACACCGGGGAAAGCAGGATGCGTTTCGGGCCCCTCCCCTCCCCTTTCTCCTGGAATTGTCAAACCGAGCTTGAAAGCCCCAGCGAAATTGAAGCCCGTTTCCAAGAAAAAGAAACAGTCTCCTAACGGCAGAACAGGAAAAAAAGGGGGGGGGGAGGCTTGCTTTGCTTTTCTAAATTATATCCGCAAAGCACAATAGAAATGTCCAAATGTCAACGGCTGTGCTTTCACATCGCCTTGCTTTCCAAGAGTTTTGTGCTACACAGTCCCTTAGAAGGAAGCTGAGTGCTTTTGCCGCTTGGGGGGAGGAAAAAAGAAAAGAAACATGCAATGGGAGGAACTCGCCTGGCAAGCCAAGACACAAAATTGCGACTACTGGTAATTTGTAAATCATTACACAAATTATGCAGTACAAGGAAATGTGGTAGAAACGTCCTTCCCGCACTGCCCGTATTAGAGTACCGGGGAGGGGGGACGTATCTGTAAGAGAAGTACAAACTGCAAAGCTGTCTAAAGGCATTAAAGCGAAGGAAAGCAACAAGTTGACAGCGAAAAGCAAAGAGGACGCTACCCGTTGACAAGCGCGAATCAGCCCGTTGACAAGTACGAATCAGCATTTTTTTCCTAAAGAATATTCGGTTTAAATAGCGGAGGAGGAAAGCCTACTCGAAAGCTGGCTTTGAAGATCCCCTCCAAATTCTCCTTAGATTCAGGTAGTGATCGGAGCCAAACGACCTATCCTTCTCCCCTCTCTTTCTCACACCCTTCTTACCACAGCTGATAATCCTCTCCTGGTCTAGAGGATCAAATTCTTGGAGGATAGGCCTATCGATGGCTATCGGCCATGGTGAATACAGGGAATCCCCAACTCTGGAGACAGTTAGTCTATGAACAAGAGTGCTAAAAGGCAAACCGGCCATGGTGAATACAGGGAATCCCCATCTCTGGAGACAGTCTATGAACAAGAGTGCTAAAAGGCAAACTCGGGGGAAAGGCTCGGCCTCCATACAACAGCTGCCAGTCCTCCGTGACAAATGAGCCAGCCACGATGCGAAACGGGATGCTGAACTAGATGGACCCACTGGTCCGATCTGGTAGGGCACCTTTGCTGTTCTTACATTAGCCATTTTGGAATAAGCGATTTGGGCTACAATCCTAAACGTACATACCTGAGAGCAAGACCCCCATAGGGTTCGTCAACTCCTCGGGGTAAATGTGATCAGACTAGAATGCATGAAGCTTGAGCTGCTGGACTCTTCACTACACATACTCAACAGTTCATGGGCGATTCTGCATCTAGCATTCACGTTTTCTCAAACCGGAGAAAAAGTGCAGCTCAAAACCACATTCAAATACCTTGGGGCAATGCCCGTATTGACGGCAAAGTCACCCCTGAACGGCCATAAAACTATGCAGAAGGTCTCATAAAATCTGATGATCAAAGAAAGCGAAAGCGGCATGCCGTGTGGAGGGTACTATAAAATCTGATGATCAGAGAAAGCAAAAGCGGCATGCAATGCAGAGGGGAATTTCTGTTCCAACGTGGGTTTCGTACAACAACGGAGGGAAACGCCAATGCAGGATCACCCAATAGCAGAGAGAAAGGAAACCAACAATAAATGGCCCAGTGTTCAAGGTTTGCACGGTGGTGATAGGCTCTGCATGGCCGTAGAGCAGAACCAACGCACCCACACTCCACCTGAAACAATCCATGACTGGGTAACGCATGCAATTAGCTGTGCTCCCTTTTGGGAAGGGGCTATTGTGCGAATCAGGCAGACGCACGTTCAGCTCTCTGCATCATGGGTTACATCAGGTGCATTGTGGGCAACGGGTGTGGTGTCACTATTGCACAGCAGGGTTCTTTCACTGCCTGGTTTATAGTGCGTCCTGCCGATCATGGCCAACTTCACGCACCATATTGTGCCCCCCTCCCCTTTTGTCTTGGAAGCAAGGCAGAGATCGGATTAGATGGATTTCCCAACCAAACTGGAAGCCGGGGGGGGGGGGGAATGTGTTACTCTAGCATTTCTACCTCTGTGCTCCTTCCCACGATCTGCCCTGAACCTCAAAGCCACCTTCTCCTTGGCGACAGCCCAGTCAGTAAGGGTGGATGCTGGCGTCTCCTCCAAAGGAACCACACACATCCCATGTTTTACTCTTTGAGTCATGCTGCAAACCAGCTTCAGCAGTGACCCTACCACACACCTCGCAAAGCCCATCACCGCAACGCGAGCGTCTGAATCACGACAACTTGCTCTTTGTCCCGCAACAAATGAATGACTAGATCAGGGACGGAGTCTGGGCCTGTCAGAACTGATCCAAATCTATCGGTCCGTTCAGTGGATCACAGCAGCTCTGAGCGGAAGCCGACGGGGCAACTCCTATGTCGACTGGCTGATAACCGGCACCAGATGTCGCCCAAAGATAACCCAGCTGGGCTCCAAATGAGCAGCAAGCTTGGTCCAGAGAAGCCGACAGGGCAACTCTTATGTCGACTGGCTGATAACCGGCACCGGATGTTGCCCAAAGATAACCCAGCTGGCTCCAAATGAGCAGCAAGCTTGGTCCAGCCGTTCTTCAATATGAAGAGAGAGCCCGATCTCGTCAGATCTCGGAAGCTCAGCAGGGTCGGCCCTGGTGGGTATTTGGCTGGGAGACCGACCACCACGGAATCCCAGGGTTGCTATGCAGAGGAAGGCCATGGCAAACCACCTCTGACTGTCTCTTGTCTTGAGAAGCTTAGACGGTCGCCATAAGCAGGTTGTGACTTGATGACATTTAATTAATTGCCCTGACTAGTGTTCCCTCTGAGCTGAGTTAGTGTGAGCTAGCTCACGGATTTTTAGCGTCCAGCTCACACATTTTTGTCTCGGCTCAGGGAGGAGGGCTCCAGAGCAAACTAATTCACGCAGTGGCCAAGTTGCTCGCTCACAACTTTAATGCCAGCAGCTCACAAAGTAGAATTTTGGCTCACAAGGCTCTACAGCTTACAGGGAACATTGGCCCTGACTCTGATAGCCTAGGCTAGCCCAGTCTGGCCAGATCTCTTGATCTAAGCAGGGTCTGCCCTGGTTAGTACTTGGATGGGAGACCACCAAGGAAGCCCAGAGTTGCCACGTGGAGGCAGCCAATGGCAAACCACCTCTGTTCACCTCTTGCCTTGACCTGGATGAGCCCAGACTAGCCTGAACTCATCCGATCTCGGAGGCTCGGCAGGGTCAGCCCTGGTGAGCACTTGGATGAGAGACCACCCAGGAAGTCCAGAGTTGCTGCACAGAGGCAGGCAATGGCGAACCACCCCTGAACGTCTCTTGAAAACCCTACCGGGTGGCCCGTAAGTCATCTGTGTTTTGATGGCGCTTTACCTTTTACCTACCATCACCAAATTGTAGCGCTCAGGGCTATTTCTGGGCAGGAACGCGCAGGAACGGCGTTCCGGCTGGCTCCCGAGTTGGCCACGCCCAGCAGGAACTCATTAGCATAACAGGCCACACCCAGCAGTAAGAACTCATTCGGATTGGCTACATTAGGGGTGTGTGGCCTCACATGCAAAGGAGTTCCTGCTACAAAAAAAGGCCCTGGGTTTTGGCAACAAACAAGGTAAACAGAGTAAGAAGCAAAAGGTGGGTGTGGCTGGATGAGCACACTTCTGGTAACATGGGGGTGCGGCCTAATATGCCAATGAGCTGTGCTGTCGAGGGCGTGGCCTAGTATGCTAATGAGTTCCTGCTGCTGGGTGTGGCCTATTATGCTAATGAGTTCCTGCTGGACTTTTTCTACAAAAAGAGCCCTGGCTAGCGCTACATCACACAGACATGTGAAGCTGCCTTATACTGAACAGGCTATTCCACTGGTCTACTAATGTGAATTTTTGTCTGCTCTGATTGTCAGCGGCTTCTCCGGGGTCTCAGTTGGAGGGCTTTCCCATCACCTGCTACTTGATCCCTTTGAACCAGAGATGTTTTATGTTCTGTCTTTTGTCTTTGCTTATGTCTATGTATGTAAGTAAATAAATAAAAGAATTGTAAAAGAAAAAAGGGAAAAAAAGAACCAGAGAAGCCGGGGACTGACGCAAAGCAGACGCCCTAGCACTAAGCTGTGGCCCCAGTACCGATGGCTGTAGCATGCATTCATCCAAACCTTGTATCCTTGGTTGATCCCATTGATGAACTGCTGCGGAGGAGGGTTCCACAGGAACCGAATGGTGGTCGAGTTCACAGCTTCCGCTTGGACGTTCTGCGGTGGCGCTGTAGGCACTGTGCGGTGCCCGGCCCGGTGGAGAGCCGAGTGAAATCGATGGCGTGCGGAGAAAAGGAATGGGAGAGAGGGAAGAAAACCTTTAGCCGCCAATCACGTTTCAAAGGAAATAACAACAACAAAAAAAGTGTGTGTGAGAGAGTCCTGTGATTTATGTTCCTGATACTCAGGAGTGACTTAAAAAAAAGAAAGTTAATTGGGTTATTTCTCATTTTCTGCTGGAGATTCCTTCAACGGGCAGTGGACCGGGGTGTGTGTGTGTGGAACGATTCCTGTGCCGTATCCTTCCACAAACGAGTTTTACCCGCAGACCCGAGACAGAGGCACAGATGATGACGGGTGAATACATCTCTCTCAATTATCCACAGTCGTAACGGGAGCCTGCCGCTTCAGAGACAAACTCCTGCAGGACGTTCGAGCAACCCGACCACCTCTCGCAGCAGACCAGCGGAATCTATTGTGCGGCCATACTAGCACTACAGCACTTTCTTCTGTTGGTGTATGAATAATGACGGAAGTACGCGTATGTGAAAAATGAACACTTTTACCAGACCGAATCCTGCAAGCTAAAGATCGGATGCAAACAATCGTTCTTTTTTTTTTTTTAAATCGAGGACTGGAAATTGCACCGCCTCCAGTGATTTACATGCTAAATACGTTATCGTCAAGCATGCAAGACAGTCGCAATAACGCCTGGCTGCCATTTGTAAACCGAAAAAAGAACATTAGGCAACAATGACAAATGATTTTTTAACCACTATCGGCATCTCAAAAATTAACCTTTCATCTGTGTCACATTTAAAAATCAAAGGCTCAGAGTGCAATCTACTGAGCGAGAGCCTTGCACAAATGAAGGGGGATTGGCCAAAGCGGTCACGGGCACGTTGGGTCCCCAAATGGCCTCATTTTATCCATTTATGGGAATGGCCAACAGGCAGGGGTGGCCAAACTGTGGCTCGGGAGCCACACGTGGCTCTTTCACACATATTGTGCGGCTTCTGGCAGGGTAGCTCGGGAAGTGAAGGGGAGACATACTTTTTCTCCTTCCCTCTCTGCCATCCTTCTCCCTCCATCCCATTCTATTTGCTTTCTTGGTTCTCTGGCTCTCTCTTTTTCTCTCTTTCTTTCCACCTCTTTCATTCTTTCTTTCCACTTCTCTCTCTTTTTCTCTCTCTCTTAGACCAATACATATCATTAGCAAATAAATATCACTGGACAAATAAATATCATTATCAATACCT